>NW_007257570.1:99104-101617 GCF_000164805.1 Carlito syrichta
TGTGCTCTCCAACCGCGCCTGCCACATCCTCGCTATCTACTTCCTCTTAAACAAGAAACTGCAGCGCTATTTGTCAGGGGTGAGTGGGGCCCTGGAGGTGGTTCTCTTTATTCTCTGTGGGAAAAAGAGCTCTTCCACCCAAAATGTTTCCCAGTTGCTGATATTTGATCCGAGCTGCTAATTTAACTTAATGTGAGGCTGAGTTCTTTGAGTGTGGGATAAATTAGCAGCAAAACCTGCTTCTCGGGCTGCCCTTCTTATCAGAGATGGTTTTCAAACATTCTCCCACGGAGTTAAGCCCCAGGCAAGATGGTGAGGGGTTCAAGCCTCTTTCCTTCAGCTTCTATGTTGCCTTTCTTGCTCTGCTGCTTCATAGCTCTCTGGGTTTCCCAGTTAGAGGTATTTGGGGCTTCTCTGGTCATAAAACTTGGGAGCAGTGCCTCTTGGGCATCTTAAGTATGGTGTATAAGAAAGACACTACTGCTGGACGTGGTGGCTCACACCTATAATCCCAGCACTTTGGAAGGTGGAGGTGAAAGGATTGTCTGAGTCCAGGGGTTCGAGACCAGCCTGGGCAACTTGGTGAGACCTTGTCTCTACAATACATCAAAATATTAGCTGGGCGTAGTGGCATGCACCTGTGGTTCCAACTACTTGGAAGTCTGAGACAGAAGGATCGCCCAGCAGGTCGAGGCTATGGCGGTCGTGAATGTGCCAGGGCACTCCAGCCTGGACAACAGAGTGATACTCCAGCTCAAAATAAATAAAGTGTGTCATATCGATGGCTCCCGATAAATATTAAAAATAAAATCCAGAGCATGCGCTATTTGAAGTTATGTGATAGCCCAGTACATCAATACATCACAAAATTTCACCAGACAGCAACAGGCCTAGAAACCTCTATTGCGTTGTCTATATTAGAGCAAACAGTGAAGATCCGCTTGCAGTTGGAGACATGATATTCTCCTTGGTGTGGAGAAAGGGCTAGAATAATTCCCAGAAGACCAAATGGTATGTCTCTTGTTAGCAGATAGATTTGGGAGCTGTCTAGAAAACATTGCTGAATCTAGAAAGGAGCTCAATGAGAGTTAAACAGCTGGATGACAGTGCAGATGTTCTAAGCTGATTCAGCTTAGGATATTTGATAGATTTTGTTTCAGCAGGAAATTATCCACAGAACTACTTTGTATGTATATGTGAACAACCAAAGGAAAGTTGTATGTGAGAAGAAATATTCTCAATGATAAAGAGCTTTAAAAAATAAGAACAGGCCATTGCCTTGCTAAGCTATGGTGTGGCCATGTGCTCTTTGAGCTGTGGCCAGGCTGTGTCTTCTTAAGCTGTGGGCCCCTCCTCTACCTTGGGGAGGCGAATCTCCTCTTTCTCTAATTTAGTTTCTAAATAAACTATATTTTCTAATGCTTTATGGGGGGTGTGCTCTCTGTAAGCAGGAATGGACTGGCTCTTCTGACGGGGACAGATTCATAGCCTTGAGGCTAGATTGCAGAGGTGCATTGCTAACAGAAAAGCTATTGCAGGAGAGATGTCAAATCCGGAAAGACAGGACTTTGAACACATAGTATATTATTTATATGATTGTATTATGTGATAAGGAGAAAAAAATTCTCTTGTATCACACAGAAGTTCTCTGCTTTCTCATTACGAGGAACTTCAATGACATATTGGACTTGAAGCAGTTTCTCAGTTCTATCTTATAAGACCATGTGTCCAGGTTTCTTTCTTTTTTTAATTTATTTTTTATTTTTTGAGTTGGAGTCTCACTTTGATGCCCAGACTGGAGTGTAGTGACATGATCGTGGCTCACCACAGCCTCGACCTCCCGGCCTCAGGCGATCCTTCCACCTCAGCCTCCAGAATACCTGCCTGGCTAATTTCTTGATTTTTTTTTGAAAGAGATGAGGTCTCTCTATGTTGCCTAGGCTGGTCTTGAACTCCTGGGCTCAAGTGATTCTCCTGCCTTGGCCTCCTTAAATGCTTGGGATTACAGGCATGAGCCATTGTACCCAGCCTCAAGGTTTTTTTATATCCTTTTAAATGCCTATTCTATTGTCTATTTTATAATATATGTGTCATATTAATACAGTGGTACATGCTTATAATTTATTTGCATATTTACTTATTTGCATATTTATAAGCATATATTGTTGGTGCCTGCCTACAGCTCTTTCACTCATAAGGGCTCATAACATTTAGAGACCACCACGCAATGGAGGGTAAAAGTTAAAAATTTAAATGATTCTCAAGTAAAAAGAACAGAAGAGGGTTAATATATTGATTTCTTTTTCAAGTGCTGACTGCTGTTCAGAAATTATTGTTAAAATGTGTTTTCGACCGGGCTCGGTGGCTCAGCCTGTAATCCCAGAGCTTTGGGAGGCTGAGGTGAGCGGACTGCCTGAGCCCGCGGGTTCGAGACCGGGCTGGGCAACTTGGCAAGACCTCATCTCTACAATAAATCAAAAAACTAGCCAGGCGTGGTAGCGCGCGCCTGTAGT
>NW_007257570.1:101637-256421 GCF_000164805.1 Carlito syrichta
ACTGCACTCCAGTCTGGGCGACAGAGTGAGACTCCAACTCAAAAAAAAAAAAAATTGTGTTTTCGTGAAACTGACTGTATTGTAGAGATCATGATTTCACTTTTAAAGAATGACATTGCTGCTTTCCTAAGTTAACAGGTTCAAACATTCTTCTGTGGACAGAACTAGTTTTTTGGGTGCTGGCCAAGTAAGGTGGAAAAAGTTTTTTGAAAAAGTTTCCTATGGCTCCTTTCACATTTATAGATCCAAGCTTTGCTCATTCATGTTCTTCTTAAAGTTACATATCACATGCCGAGCAAGAGGGTCACTTGGTCTGAAGCTCTCAGGCTATGTCCTTTTTATTTTTTTATTTTTTGAGTCAGGGTCTCACTCTGTTGCCCAGGCTGGAGTACAAGTGTCATGATCATGGCTCATGGAAGCCTCGACCTCCTAGGCTCAGGCAATCCTTCCACCTCAGCCTCCCAATTATCTGGGACTACAGGAGGGTGCCACCACATCCAGCTAATTTTTTGATTATTTTTTGTAGTGACGAGGTCTTGCGAAGTTGCCCAAGCTGGTCTCAAACTTGGGCTCAAGGGATCCTTCCATCAGGCTATGTCTTGATTTGTCTGGGTATCTTGTGATTTGCTTCATCTCTGCTCCTATGCTTTGCCCAGCGTCAGGTCTCCAAGGGTTGCAAAGCTGAACAAGGCTTTGTCTGTTGAGATTATTCCCTTGAAACTCAGCTGATATCGATCCAACTAGAAAGGTTTTTTAAAAATTAAATTTCTTTATTTGACCAAAAATGTATCATGCATGATGTGTGTACACACACACACACAGACACACACAGACACACACACACACACACACACACACACACACACACACACAGTGGAATGGCTAAATCAAGCTCAATAATATATGCATAACCGCAAGCATTATTTGAAGTGAGGACATTTAAAATTGATTCTCAGTAATTTGCAAGAATATAATACATTGTTATTCACTATAGTGCAGTAGTCTCTCACTTACTCTTCCTGTCTACTTGAAATGTATCTTTTGACTATTTTCCTTGCCCCTTTCTCCCCTCTCCCCTCCCCCGCCTTCAGCCCCTGGTAACTACCCATTGTACTCTGTACTTCCATGAGTTTTATCTTTTTTAGATTCCACATATAAGTGCCATCATGCAGTGTTTGTTTTTCTGTGCCAAGTGTATTTCACTTAGCATAATGTCCTCCAGGTTAATCAGTGTTATCACACACAATAGGAGTTCCTTGTTAAGGGCTGAATAGTATTTCATTACATATGCATACCACATTTTCTTTATTCATTCATTTGTTGATGGACACTTAAGTTGAGTCTGTATCTTGGTTATTGTGTGAATAGTGCTGCGATGAATATGGGTTGCGGATCTCTCTTCAACATACTGATTTCATTTCCTTTGGATATCTTCCCAGAAGTAGGATTGCTGGACCATATGGTAATTCTAGTTTTAATTTTTTGAAGAAACTCCATACTGTTTTCCATGGAAGGGTTTTATTTTCTCCAATATGTGTTGCCTTTCATCTTAATGATGAAAGCCATTCTTACAGGTGTGAGGTAATATCTCATTGTGGTTTTCATTTGCATTTCCCTGATGATTGGTGATACCAAGCACCTTTTTAATACACCTGTTGGCCATTTCTATGTCTTCTCTTAAGAAACGTCTTCAGGTCCTCTGTCTATTTTTAAATTCGTTGTTGAGTTAAGTTCTTTATATACTCTTTATTAGATAGATGGTTTGCAAATATTTTGTCCTATTCCATAGGTTGTCTCTTCACTCTGTTGATTATTTCCTTCGCTGTGCAGAAGATTGTTAGTTTGAAGTAATTCCCTTTGTCTATTTTTGCTTTTGTGGCCTGTGCTTTTGGGTTCACATCCCAAAAAACCACTGTCCAGACCAGTGTCATGGAGCTTTTTTTCTATGTTGTCTTCTAGTGGTTTTACAATCTCAGGTCTTACATTTAAGTATTTAATCCATTCTGAGTTGACTTTTATATATGACATAAGATAAGGGTCTGATTTCATTCTTTGTATGTGAATATCCAATTTTCCCAGAGTAATTTATTGGAGAGACTGTCCTTTCCCTATTGTGTGTTTTTGGCACCTTTGTCAAAAATCAATTGACCAAAAGTGTGTTGATTTATTTCTCCAGGACTCTTTATTCTGTTACATTGATGCAGTGTCTGGTTTTTTTTTTTTCCAGTACTGTGCTGTTTTGGTTATTATAGCTTTTTAGTGTATTTTGAAGTTAGGTTATGTGATGCCTCCAGCTTTGATCTTTTTGTTTAAAATTACTATGACTATTTGGGGTCTTCTGTGGTTCTGTATAAATTTTAGGATTTTTTTTCATATTTCCATGAAAAAAGTCATTGGAATTTTAAGAGGGATTGCATTGAATTTGTGGATTCCTTGGGTAGTATGGACATTTTAGTAATATTAACTCTTCCTATACATGAGCATGGGATATTTTAATTTACATGTGTCTTCTTCAATTTCTTTTACCTAAGTTTTATGGTTTTCAGTGTACAGGTCTTTCATGTTTTTGGTTGCATTTATTTCTAAATATTCATAGGTATTGTAAGTGGCATTGTTTTCTTGGTTTTATTTTTGAATAATTCGTTGTTAGTGTATGGAAACACTACTGATTTTTTTTTTTTTTTTTTGAGTTGGAGTCTCACTCTGTCGCCCAGACTGGAGTGCAGTGGCTGCTCCCGGCCACCGCAGCCTCGACCTGCGGGGCTCTGGCGATCCTTCCGCCTCAGCCTTCCAAGTAGCTGAAACTACAGGCGTGCGCTACCACACCCAGCTAATTTGTTTTTGTTTTTTGTTTTTTTGAGTTGGAGTCTCACTCTGTCGCCCAGACTGGTCCCAGCCACTGCAGCCTCGACCTGCTGGGCTCTGGCCATCCTTCCGCCTCAGCTTTCCGAGTAGCCGGAACTACAGGTGCGCGCTACCAGGCCCAGCTGATTTTTGATTTATTGTAGAGATGAGGTCTGGCCAAGTTGCCCAGGCGGGTCTCGATCGCGCGGGCTCAGGCAATCCACTCACCTCAGCCTCCCAAAGGCGCGGGATTACAGGCTGAGCCACCGAGCCCGGCTCTGATTTTTATTTTTTGAGTTAGGATCTCACTCTGTCATTCAGGCTGGAGTGCAGTGGCAAGATAACGACTCACTACAGCCCTGAATTTCTGAACTCAAGCCATCCTTCCACCTCAGCCTCCTGTGTAGCTAAATTACAGACGTGTGCCACCACGCCTGATTTATTTATTTATTTATTTATTTTTTGTAGAGACGAGATCTTGCTAAGATGCCCAGGCTGGTCTCGAACTCCTGGGCTCAAGCAATCCTCCTCTCTTGGCCTCCCAAAGTGCTTGGATTACAGACGCCTGGCCTACTAAATTCACTGAGTAGTTCTAACAGTATTTTGGTGGCATCTTTAGGGTTTTCTTTATGCAAGATTATGTCATCTGCAAAACAGAGACAATTTAATGTCTTCCTTTCCAATTTGGATGCTTTTTATTTCTTTCTCCTGCCTAATTGCTCTGGCTAGGACTTCTAGTACTGTATTCAATAGAAGTGACGAGAGCAGGCTTCCTTGTCTTGTTCCTGAACAGATTGTCTGTGGGGATTAATTCACTCTAGTTAAAAATAACCACTTGCCTGGAGTAAGAATTCTCAGACCAGTTGAGTTTTATTGTGTCTGTTTTGCATTTAATGCTTAAATCATAGGACATACCTGGTCTGAGAATCCATACTCCAGGCGAGTGACTGTTATTAACTAGAGTGAATTAATCTCCACAGACTGCTACAGCTGGTCCTCTCGGTAATCTCTACACACGGCTAATTTAATTGTACTGTATGCACTGTCCCAGTTACTCTTCTTATCAGCCAACTGCTATCACCTTGTGTCTAATTTTGAAATCTAGTCTAGTGAACTAAAAAGTAAAATGTTATATCTTCATTGTTATTTTTTCCCTTTCTCTCTTGGTTTCCTTCTTCTTTTTTATTTATTTATTTTTTTTCTGAGCTGGAGTCTCACTCTGTCGCCCAGGGTAGAGTGCAGTGGCACATTCATGGCCACTGCAGCCTCGACCTGCTGGGCTCAGGTGATCCTTCTGCCTCAGCCTTCCAAGTAGCTGGAACTACAGGCATATGCCACCATGCCTGGCTAATTTTTTGATTTGTTGTAGAAATGAGGTCTTACCAAGTTGCCCAGGCTGATCTTGAACCCCTGGGCTCAGGCATTCTTCTCGCCTCCGTTTTCCAAAGTGCTGGGATTACAGGTGTGAGCCACTGTGCCTGGTTGGTTTCCTTCTTTTAAAGTCAAGAAGCATGCATTTTAAGGTGGAGAGCCTGGAAGGGCATTCAATTAGTCATTTAATTTTACCTGTTTCTAGGCAGGATGCTCCTACCTCATCTTAGGTGCAGTTGTCTGTTTTCTTCTTTGAGCTATATTTTGAATTTCTGTGGTTTTCATTTGGGGTGTGTGTGTGTGTGTGTGTGTGTGTGTGTGTGTTGCTGTTTTAAAATAAAGCAAACAAAAAAGATCCACGTTTTATTTAGTGGTTCAATAAAATAAGTTATTCTTTCCAGATCCCCATTTGATTTCTGCTTTCACATTTTTGAGTAATCTTTCTTGCACAGATGAGATAACTGAGGCCCTGAAAAGAGCAGTGACCTGCCCAGGCTCATCTGGTCCTTGGTTGGCAGAGCTGGTAACAGAAGTAGGTCACCTGACTCTGGACCCAGGGCTCTCCCCACATTGCATCCTACCTGCAGGTCATCCTGGAATGAGAATTTGCCTTGCAGTTTTCTGGCCTGCCAACCATTTTCAGAATTCTCTCCGCCAAGTGCTGGTTTAAAAATGAATGACCGCTTAATGGACATTTCTATTTCTGAGAGTGAGCCTGTGCTTTTTCTTTTCTCCTCTGGTAGAAATCTGACATCCAGGACAACCTCTGCTACAAGACCCAGTTCTACCAGATAGAAAAGTACAGGACCACCAAGGAGCCCTATGAGGTGAGTGATCCCTGAAACAAAACCTAGGGCCTCTTAGGAAGAGTGGATTTCCACTTTGGGGGGAGGGGAGTAGAAAAGAAACCAATTACTGTGGAACACTGAAGTAGCAAAAGACAAATACTCTGGCACCTGAGCCCTTGAGAAATGGTTGACAGCCGAGCCACTACCACTGTCTCTAAACTGTGGTTCTCAGCTGTGACTACACCTCAGCATCCCCGGGAACATTTAAACATCTGGATGCCCATGCTGCACCATGGACCAATGACATAGAGTCTCACAAGGCAAGAATCGGTTAGCAGTATTTAAAGCTCCCTGGTTGATTCTAATGAGCTGTCAAAATAGGAAACCACTGTCAAATCTCCAAAAGCTAAAAATGAGTGCTCAATGTTCTCATTCATATGAGAGGGGACCAAAAAACAAACAAACAAAAAACTGCCAGAATTTATTTATAAAAAATTGTGTATTTATTCTGACGT
Source organism: Carlito syrichta (assembly GCF_000164805.1). Lineage (NCBI taxonomy): Eukaryota > Metazoa > Chordata > Mammalia > Primates > Tarsiidae > Carlito > Carlito syrichta. The sequence continues at coordinate 107,156 of NW_007257570.1, forward strand.
GTTTATACTTCAGTTACCTTCAAAGTACTCCGTGTTTGATGCATTACACTTATTGAGACGCTTTTTCCACTGCTCAAAACAGTTTTCGAACTTGTCGATTTTGATGCCTTTTAGCACTTCTGTTGTTTTTTGTTTCTTTTCTTCCACATCAGCAAAATGTTTCCCTGTGGGGATTTTCTCTTTTGGAGAAACAAAAAAAAGTTGCTTGGGGTGAGATCAGGGGAATAGAGAGAGCAGGGCCCTGGGGTCATGCTATTTTTGGTCAAAAACTGCTGAACACTCAGCACAGTGTGGGCAGGTTGTTGGTGTAAACCACCCATCATGAAATGGACAGACGTGTTGGAAGAATCTCCAGAAAAAATTCACTGAAGCTGAATGCAGTCTTGCACAACAACACTAGCTTGTACACTGATGCCAGTGGGTTCCTGGAACACTTACCTAGTGGGAGAAGTCTGTACTACAAGAGACCCACCCTTCAAAAAAAATGATTCTGGTATTTTTGGGTCCCCTCTCATGTATGGAATCTTAAAAAAAAAAAAAAAGAAAGAAAAAACTGAGCTCACAGAAGTAGAGAGTAATTATCAGAAGTTGAGAAGGGCAGGGGAAGGAAGGATAGGGAGAGTCTTCTTTTTTTGTTTTTTTTTTTGTTTTTTAGTTTTTGGGTTTTTTTTGAGTTGGAGTCTCACTCTGTCACCCAGACTGGAGTGCAGTGGCTGCTTCCGGCCACTGCAGCCTTGACCTGCTGGGCTCTGGCGATCCTTCCACCTTAGCCTTCCAGTAGCTAGAACTACAGGTGTACACTACCACGCCCTGCTAATTTTTTGATTTATTGTAGAGATGAGGTCTCGCCAAGTTGCCCAGGAGGGTCTAGGGAGAGTCTTCTAAGGGATACAGAATTATAGCTAGATAATAGAAGGAAGTTCTAGTATTCCATAGCACTGCAGGGTAAGTAAAGTTAACAGTAATTTATTGTATATATTCAAAAAGTGAGAAAAGAGGATTTTGAATGTTCCCAATAGAAACAGATGAGAAATGTTTGAGGTGATTATCCTGATTTGATCATGACACATTGCATACATGTATCAAAATATCACACTGTACCCCATAAATATTTACAGTGATTACATGCTGACTAAAAATAAAATGAAAGAAAAGAATGCAAATGCTAAAAAAAAAGAGAGATGTTCAAAATGGAGCTGAGTGTAACCACTAGCATCTGGAGAAGAAAGTAAGACAAGGAATGGGGAAGTTTTCAAGAAGAAGGCAAGCTTTCCTATTCAGCTCTCCCTAGTTGCTTGATGTCACCTAGAATATACCTAAGAAGAAGATACCACAGTCCTTTGATTTCAGAATAAAAACCAGTATTCTGACTGGGCATGGTGGCTCACATCTGTTATCCCAGCACTTTGTGAGGCTGAGGTGAGAGGATTACCTGAGCCCAAGAGTTTGAGATCAGCCTAGGCAGCATGGTGAGACCTCCTTGTTTCTACAGTAAATTAAAAAATTAACTGGAGTGGTGGCACATGCCTGTAGTCCCAGCTACTTGGAAGGCTGATGTGGAATGATTGCCTGAGCCCAGCAGGTCAAGGATGCATTGGCTGTGAGCATGCCACTGCACTGCAGCCTAGGTGACAGAGTGAGGCTCTGACTCAAAACAAACAAACCAACAGACAAAAATAGTATCCATGGATCACACATACTTGTTTGTAAGGAGATTGTGCCTGTGAATTCCAGATCAAGGGTGGAAAGCAGGGATGGTGTGGTCTCAGGGCCCCTCACTTACCTTTTGTCAAACAGGCTCTTCTTCCTCAGTGATTTTTCTGGGAATCTGCTCCCATTTTTCCTCTGGATCCTCTTCTGTGCCTCCTGAGTGTCCCTGGGCCAGGAACCTCTCCTGGGATCCCCTAGGAGTTCCTTCATTTAAGAGGAGATAAAAAAGAAACCTTCCCTCCAGGTTCCACATGTGGCCACAGGCCTGGCCTCTTCCCTCTTTCTATTCCAAATATATAGTTTTCATCCTGATTCCACAAGCCACACCTATTGCTCTGGAAGGATTCTTCTCTAGGCTGTCTTGCGTGCAGGGCTATAGGAAAGCAGGGGTCTTTACTGAGGCAGCCAGGGAGGCACGTGTCCAGGACACAATGACAGCAGGCACCCAGCTGCCAGGCACTGTGTGTAAACATGACAGGAGCATGGGAAGGGGACCAGCCCCAAGCGTCAAGGCTGGGAGAATGGCACGACTGTCCATTCCTGACAGAGCTGGGGCAGAGGGAGAGGAGAAACAGGCAAAGACTGGCAAGAGTGGCCAGAGTGGGTAAGAAAACCAGGAGATAGTGATGCCAGGAGGACCGCAGGAACAAAGAAAAGACGTATGAAATAGTAGGAAGTGTTGGCTGAGTGGTTAGTTGTCCTGAGGGTGCTAGGGAGAACAGCCTCATGGCAGTGCAGAGGCAGAAAAGAGATTGCATGGATTACTGAGGGTGGGGTGAGGGGATGTGAAGACACTGAACACCGACCTCTCTGTCAAGGATGCTGCAATAAAAGGAGGACATGGCCTCGATGGAAGGATACGTGGGACCATAGAGGTGTGAGGGTGGAGAAAATGAGATTCGGAGCAGCCTGGGTAGGACTTGGTCTTGACTCCAGGTTGGACGCCTCCTTCCTCCGAGACAGGCTGTGGGGCCCAGGGTGATGAGGATGGAGATAAGCCCTTTGAAGGGTGGGCTTTGGCGATGAAGGCCCCTGGGTGGTACTTTCAGGCTGGCAGCAGGAGAGCAAAGTTGTCAGGACCCAGATGTCCCCAGAGCTCCAGACCTCTCTGGCCAATTGTCTACTAAATGTTACCCTCCTCTTGCATGAGTGAAGGGTCTGAAGTCTAGCGTGCTTGGAGCCAGACTCCCCCGTACCTCCATAGCAACCCCATGTTCCCCAGCTGGGCAGGAATGAAACCCAGGAATCCTTGACTTCCACCTTTCCCTTACCCCAGAGCCAGCATGTCACCGAGTTCTGCCAGTTGGACTCAAACCTCCTCCACTCTCTCCATTCTCAATCCTCCCCCCGTCCCAGCCATATGGCTTCTCACCTGGACCTCTGCCACACCCTTCTCACTGGCCCTGTCCCACCACCACTGCCACTCTTCCCGCCACCTTCCCTGACAGTTGCCCACCGTTCTCTTCTCCGCATGGAACCAGAGTAAGCTTTTCTCTCTCAGATCAATCCTGTCATGTCACTTCCCTCCTTGAGGCCTTCGAAGGTTTTCTGCAGGGTGGACTCTGTGATGCCATGGCCGCCCGGTGTGACTCAGCTTCCACCTGCTTCTCCTGCCCATCTCCCAGGACCTCACCCAACATACAGCTCTGCTTCCTACTGTGTGCTCAGTCCCATGGCCTTCGGGCTTGCTGTGCTCTTTCTGCCTCCTGGGGATGTGTGCAAGCTGTTTCCTCTTCCGGAACATTCTCTGCATTTCTCTTTGCCAGAGCTGAGTCTCTCTTCAGATCCTAAGGCAAGGTCACCTCTCATGGACCCCGTCGTTCCCTGACCTTTGCCATGGGTCTCATCCCTCAAGTGTGGGCTATTACAACACATTCTGCATCCTGGGGCTTGTCCATCCGCAGCTTCTCATTTGTTTGGGGGTTATTTGATTAGCGTCTCTCTCTCTCTCTCTGTTCTATGAATTCTATAAGAGCAGAGATGGATCTCTTTTGCTCCACACAGTATTCCTAGAGTCCCCACGATGCCCATCATGCAGTAGGTGCTCAATAAGTGTTTGCTAAATGAATAAGTGAAAGAATCAAGTGGGCTTTCACCTAGTCTCAGAAAATGGATAGAACTGGGACAACCAACTGGAGAAGGTAGGACATTCTAGATGGGACACCTAGCTGGATCAAAGTCAGGGGGATACCTGCAGCACAGCACACAAATGGCATGATGACCACGTCTGAAGGCAGAAAGGAACCTCTTACAGTCACCTGCATTGAGGGTGGTCACCCCGGCTAGAGTCCAGGGGATTCAGTATCTACTGTTAGGGTCCCTTGTCTCTTGGATTGCATCTGACTCTTTAGGGCCTCAAATAATAATGCAACTTAGATGCACCGAGAGCCCTAAGTGCATGCTCTCAGTGACCCTATACCACTTTGCTGACGCCCTGGTCCATGCTGACCTCACATGTGATTGTGATTGTGTGTCTGAAGGTGCCAGAACTGTGTCAGGAAAGGGTCCCTTCTTTCGTCTGGATTATTTTTCTCTGTTATCTCATCTGGCCTGAAAACATATTAAGCGTTTTAAACATTTGTTGGAATACTTAATAGTTAGGATTTAAATAGGAGCACCAACGGGCAAACAGCATTTCAATTTTCTATGATCCAATTGTTTTCTCTAAACTGCAGTGATACTTCTGCTAATTATATTACAGTTATTACCAGACGAGCCAACTTGTCTCTGTTGAAACCTAGAAACTGGAGTGGGACTAGTTAGGACAAGCGCTAAAAAGGCGTGAAAGGACCCAGACTCTATGGGTAAAGCCGCTCAGAGCCTCTGGTTTCCTTTCAGTTGCCCTCAGCGGGAGGCCCAGGAGAAGCCGCCCGTCTGCAGGGGTGGGGCTGAGTGGGGAGACGGACTGGTGGTCGGAAGTTCAGGTTGTAAGAAAACTGGGGTATGACTCCAGCCATGTCCCCAGGGATGTCATAAAGCTATATCCTCACCACTGAGTGCAAGCAATGGTCTCTTTGTTCCTCTCTATTCCGGTTTTTTCTCCTAGGAGACAAAAGACTTGAATTAAGCTGAAGAAACTTCCCTCTGGGGTTTACAGTGCTGTGATTTTATGCCTTTACCATTTTCTCTACCTCTCTTTCCTGTAAAAGGCAGCAGAGAATACATCTATAAAAGTGAAATGCGTTTCTCACCGTAGGACACCTGTATATGTGATGTTGAGCATTTTCTCATGTTTGTTGGCCACTTGTATGTCTTCCTTAGAGAAGTCTCTATTTGTATCCTTTGCCCACTTTTTTTTTTTTTTTTTTTGAGTCAGAGTCACACTCCATTGTCCAGGCTGGAGTGCAGTGGCACGTATGTTTATGGCCACCCCAGCATCGACCTGCTGGGCTCTGCCTCAGCCTTCCGAGTAGCCAGAACTACAGGCGCATGCTACCATGCCCGGCTAACTTTTTTTTTTTGTAGAGATGAGGTCTCGCCAAGGTGCCCAGGTTGTTCTTGAACCTGTGGTCCTTTGCCCACCTTTTAATGGGGTTATTTATTTTTTCTGTTGCTTTGTTTGACTTCCTTATGGATTCTGGATATTAGTCGTTTGTCGGATGTACAGTTTGCAAGTATTTTCTCCCATTCTGTTTGCTGTCTATTCACTGAGTAGATGGTTTCTTTTGCTGTGCAGAAGCTCTTTAGTTTGATTAGGTTCCACTTGTCTATTTGGGTTCTTGCTGCTTTCTTTTTGAGGTCTTGGTCATGAATTCATTACCTAGGCTGGCGTCCAGGAAAGTGTTTCTAGGCTTTCTTCTGGGATTTTTATAGGTCTTACGTTTAAGTCATTAGCCCACTTTGAGTTAATTTTTGTATATGGAGAGAGAAAGGGATCCAGCTTCATTCTTCTGGAAAATGGTTAGCCAGTTTCCCCAGCACCATGTTAAACAGGGTGGAAGAATACAATCTGACCTACAACAGGCACTATGCATTCAAAAGCAGATATTAAAATATTTGCTTTGCGTCTTATTTCAAAATCTATACAATTTTAAAACATAAAGTTCAGAATCAGATCAAACAATCTGTGCTGTTAGAAATCAGAACGGCAGTTATTCTTGGAGACAGAGGGACCAGGGGAGGACATGGATATGGGAGGAGACACTCCAGGTTTCTTGATTTGGGTGCCATTTCCATGGGTGCTTTTCCTGTTTGAGAAAACACATCACACTGCTTACTTATCACTGGAGCCCTCTGTTCTGTGCCTTAAATTTTAATAAAAAGCTTACCTAGAAAATATATTCAGCACATGGATGAGGACATCTGCTGCCGGCTGGTACTACAATTTCGGAGTTTGTTTTTTGTTGTCTATGAACATTGTAATGAATGGCTCTCCACCCGAGCTGCAGGGAACGTGGCAGGGTGCAGAATTTAAGGAATAAATAGCAGATGCAACTTTTTGAATTGTTTAAAATGCTGCTTTTCACACAGGCCTCCCTGGATGCCTGGACAAGAGACCTTGAATTCCATGCTGTGCAGGTAAGAACTTGGGGGTTATGATGTATTAGTTGGAGTCGCCAGAGAAACAGAACTAATGTCGGTATACCTGGCGAGAGAGAGAGAGAGAGAGATTGGTTTTAAGGAATTGGCTCACACAACTGAGGCTGGCAGGGCAGGCCTACAGGTCGGAGAACCAGGGTAGGGTTTATGTTGCAGTTTCAAGTCCAAAGGCCATCTAGAGGCAGAATTTCTTTTGCCAGAAGACCTCATTCTCTTTTTCTTAAGGCCTCTGACTGACCAAATGAGACCCACCTGCATTATGGAGGATAATCTACTTTATTTAACATCTACTGATATAAATGTTAACCACATCTTTAAAAATGCCTTCATAGCAACGTGACTGAAGGCAACGTGACTGAACATAGACTGACGTTTGACCAAATTAATGGGCACCCGGGCCCAGTCAAGTTGACACATGCATTTAAACATATATGATCCTAAAGGTTGGTCAGTCTCTGTGAAAGGCCCTGGATTCTGCCACCCCCATCCTTATCCAGAATGAAAACATGCTGAATCCTGCTATGGGTGGGTTTACCAGAATCCCCTCAGATCAGATGGGTGCTTTCTTTGTTGATGACTGTTTTTGTATTGTCTTGCTATAACTAAGCACTTGGCTGTGCATTCCTGTTTCTACCTGTATGAGAAATGGGTTTTGCAACAGTCTAGCGCTTCCTGGCTCTGTAGTGGTCTCATTTATGAAGCAAGGCTTTTTATCAACTTACTTGCAGTTTTTTTCCTGTGGCAAAGATCAGGCTTTCCTTATGTGATAGGCAGCAAGGAACCAAAACCAACAAGCCAGCAACACCTAGACCCCTGGGCCATTCCAGGTAGTAATGATCCACACCTGGTTCTGATGCTCCAAACAACCTGGTATGGCATACTAGTCACAGCGTACTAGTCACCCAAGGGACAGCAAGCTCCAGGAAAGCCCACAAAGGGCTGGACTTGTTTAATCACTCAAAGAAAACTTGCCTCAGCTCCCAGGACTTCTCTGGGCAGGAGGGGAGAGGTGGACTTCCCAGGCAGGTGTCCTTCTGCCAACCTGGGGTGACAGGGAGGCGAGGCGGTGGCCGTTCTTGCCAAGTCAGTGCATTTGCTGTGGCAACGAGGCAAATGTGATGTGGGTTCTTTTATATCCTCCCAGAGCTGGAAAGGACCCACCCTTTTGGTTAGAGATGGAAAAACACTTCCCTCGGGGTGATGTGACTTGCCCAAGGTCACCTGGCAAGTTATGGAGAGAGATGGGAATGCAGTCCATTTTTCCAGACTACCAGGCTTACGATCATGGCTCGTGTGGGGCATTCCCTATGGGAGCAAGGCCAGGGTGTGGGTCTTTGAAATGCAGACGCTTGGGGTCATTCTTTGGTGGCTGTCATACCCCTAGTGGCACAGTCATCAGGGAAGAGGCCAAGGAGGACCAGCACACTGGAACTCAGACCTCAGAGGCCAAGGACTGACTTCCTCTTCCCAGTGGCTGCTAGAGCCTGCAGAGATCACTCTCTGGAAGCCCAGTGGGCCACCATCTCCCTGTCCTCTAAGGAACAATACATGACATCAAGGGTCTTGGGTGGAGGACCCTTTGTGGGGGCCACGTTTTCAAAATCTCCCATTTTATTAATGTCCGTGCATGTCTGCAGCGGGTGGGGTTGGCTGATGAAACAAGAGGCTGTTCTGTGTGTTGCTGACATTTAGGATCTCATGTGGTCCCTTCTCTGACCTGCCTTGGGGAGTTCGGGACTATGCTGTGGGGGTGCACGAGGACATGGTCAGAACCGAGAATTTGACTTCCATCACCCCCCCCGGGAGTGTGGGGAGCACTGCCCAGAGAGCATTGGGGGGAAGCTAGGCATCTCTGCAGGCAGCAGCATTGCTGTGTAAGGAGCTTGCGTGTGGAAGGGAGGTGTAAGGCATACCTCAGAAGGCCTGTTTCTGTTATATAAGGCAATTTAGCATCCTGCTCCCTAGGAAATTTCTTTTGGAGAAAATAGGCCATGCAAATGGAAAGGCATAATTGGGTGATTGGTTGTACTTGGAGGGCAGGGAGATTGGCTGCTTGTAAAAAAAAAAACTTTTCCTCTGGTCTGGTGGCCCTTATGTGGACAGACCCTGAGGTTTTTCTCCTGTGGGGAGTGTTCAGGGGTGAATTCTTGGCTTCCCCTTAGAAACTGGTTACTATGAAATCACAGATTCTTTTAGGCTGGAGATGGACGTTCTAGAGGCTTTTGGAGTACATACCATGGTGCAGGATCTTGGGATTAAGTTTAATAAGGATGGCCTTAGCAGGGTTTCTGGAATTTTCTGTCCAGAGGTATATTTTCTCTTTCTTCTGGCCTCGTGGCAGGTTTTCTGCTCATTGCTAAATAGCCCTTTGTCTGTTACAGGAGAAACTTGGTGTTTCAGGCCAACTTTGGTCTCTTGCCAGAGCAAACTCACACATTGTGCCCCTCTTGGGCTCTCTCTGGGTACTGGCCCTCAGAGGTTTTGCGTCTTGATCTCTAAGCGATTGAGAACCCAAGGAAGATCGGAAAGGAACATAAATGAAACCATAAAGCCGGCAGCGGCTCTCTCAGCACAGGGGTCATGGAACACCCAGAAGTAAAGTTTGCGGATTGGCTTTAAAAGCAGTCTTAAAAAGGAAGAAAGTGCTATCTTGTCTTCTCTTCCAAATACTGTTTAAAAACATATGACGGCCAGGCATGGTGGCTCACACCTGTAATCCCAAGCACTTAGGAAGGCCCAAAGTGAGAGGATTGCTTGAGCCCAGAAGTTCAAGACCAGTCTGGGCAACATAGCGAGACCTCATCTCCACAAAAAATTTTTAAAATGTTAGCTGGGCTTGGTAGTGGCTATAGTCCCAGCTACTCCAAGGCTGAGGTGAAAGGATCACCTGAGACCTGAGGTTGAGGGTGCAGGGAGCTGTGATTGTGCTGCTGCACTCCAGCCTGGGTGACAGAGGACAGAGTAAGACTCCAAATCCAAAAAAAAAAATTGACAAAGGTGCATTTGATAATTTTTTTCCCCCCCGTTTAAGGTACTAACAGGTGGAACTGGTAACTTTTATGTAAAAATAGAGATAAAGAGGAGCAAAGGAAGGAGATTCTGCCTGACTTTTCGAGAAAGACTGGTAATATACCTTTTGGGGTGGGTGGGTGTGTGTGTGTGTAAAAGTGTGTTCTCTTTTGCTTTAGACCAGGTAGCCTGTCATGTGTCAGACACAAAGGGAGAGGGAAGCAGTAGAAAAGGAGACTGTCCTCTTCTTGCCTTGACCAAGGTGACCTGGAGCACAGGGTCTCCTTCGTAGCATTCCAATGTCCTGGGGCATGTGGCCTCCTCCATACAGCACCCCGTACAGGACCCCAGCATCATGCTCCTGCCTCTGCCCAGCCGCTGTGTCTGGCCTTTCTCTCAACCCCTGGGATTGCCTGACACCTGCCTCCAGGCTTTGAGAGTGTGGTGTCAAGTCAACCAAGGTCAGGGCTGTGAACATCTGAGTTTCTATCCAGGCTCACTGGTGGATTATTTAACCACCCCAGGCTGTTTCCTCATGTGCAAAGGGCATAGCGGAATTTGCCTTTTGATGGGTCATGCTCTCAGGACAGGGTCTGGTTCCCTGTTTGTTCTCAAAAAAGGCTGGAGGCAGCTGTGAAGTGCTGAGCAAGGAGGAAGCTTGCAGAAGCTTCGAAAGCTTCGCCTCCCCTCTCTCCCGGGAGATGAGCCATGTCAGCTACGGGCCTGACCCCCAGGGAGCTGTAGTCCCTCAACGTGGCACACAAGGCTCGGTTCAGCATCCCCACTTCCATTTCTTCCCTGCTGTTCTTTCCTGCTCAAAAACTGGACATAATGAACCCAACTCTTCGAAGGCATTGAGCGTTCTTCTCAGGAAGGGCTATAAAAGCACAAAGTGTTTCCTTGAGAAGCTTTTCTACAACATTGATGAAAAATAGATGAGCTCCCTTGATTTGCAAATGCTGTTAAAGTTGAGAGCAAAAAAGTGAAAATATGTATTTTTTCCCCTCTCCCATGGGGAGGTCAGGGGTACAGTTCCCTTTGTTTTAACAGTAAACATCAAGCCCAGTCTTTAGGGCCAGAAAAAAGAACTTCTGCTGCTTCTTCTTAGTGACATCACCCTTCCCAGTAGCTTGAACTCAATTAATTTTAATTCAATTCAGTTTTTACTGGCCTTTTAAAAAACATTTCAATAACTATTTATTAAGCTCTCTCTAAGCATCTGGCTTTATGCCAGAGGCTGTGGGCTTGGAGATATAAGATGGTCAAATTTACTCCCATCAGAGGGATTATAATCTAATTCAACAAAAACTAGATTTACAGGAAAAAAAAAAAAAGACGATGGCCAGTTGTGGTGGCTCATACCTATAATCCCAGCACTTTGGGAGGCTGAAGTGGGAGGATTGCTTGAGGCCAGGAGTTGGAGACTAGCCTGGGTAACATAGTGAGACTCCATTTTTACAAAAAAATAAAATAAATTAGCCGGACCTGGTGGTGCATGCCTGCAGTCCTAGCTGCTCAGGAGTCTGAAGTGGGAGGATGGCTTGAGCCCAGGAGTTTGAGGTTATAGTGAACTATGATTGTACCGCTGCACTCCAGCCTGGGCAACAGAGCAAGACTCCATCTCAGAAAAAAAAAAGAGTACATACATGTGAGTCTTAAGTACACAAGTAAGTGCTGACATGACTGGGGTAGAATGCGTCAGAGGCCCTTCCAGGACCGCTCAGGTCTCTGTGGATTTGTCCATTGATTTGTTTGTCCAGGTTGTGCTGGGCGCCCCTTGGCTAGACTGCACAGACAGGCTCTAATGTGAAGGTGAAAGTGGTTATGTTTTCAGTTGCCTCAGTAAGTCATTTCAATGAGTAGAATCTTCAGCCACCGCTTTAAATGCAGACAGTTTTCCAGAAGTACTAGTCTGCTTCACTTTGGATTGTTCAGCTTGTTCCAGAATAATTAACCTCCTAGGGGTGCCTCGCCCTTGCCAGGACACCCCAGAACAGTGCAGTGCAAGGGAGCTAGGGAAAATTGTTTTCTTCTTTATTTCGATAGCTTTAGTGGGGTACAAATAGTTTTTGGTCTGGGCTTTAAGTGTGCCCACCGCCGCCGCCTGTGCACGTTGTACCCGGTAGGTGGTTTTTTGTTTCTTCATCCCTTTCCCCTCCCAATTCTGAGTCTCCAGTGTCCATTGTACTCTTCTTTATGCCTTTGCAGATCCTTTGTTTAGCCTCCACTTATGAGTGAGGACATGTGGTGTTTGATTTTCTGTTCCTGAGTTAGTTTGCTTAGGATAATGTTCTCCAATTCCATCCAAGTTGCTGCAAAAGATGTTATTTCATTCTTTTTTTGACGGCTGGATAGTATTCCACAGTATATATAGATCCCATTTCCATTATCCACTGATTGGTTGATAGACATTTGGGTTGACTCCACATCTTTGCAACTGTGAGTTGTGCCGCGACGAATTTGTAGGTGCCAGCATCTTTTTTGTATAATGACTTCTGTTCCTTTGGGTAGATACCCAGTTGTGGAATTGTTCGATCAAATGGTAGAACTACTTTTAGTTCTTTGAGAAATCTCCGTACCGTTTTCCACAGAGGCTGTACTAATGTACACTCCCACGCATAGCGTAGAAGCGTTTGAGCTAGGGAGAATTGAAGGTCCCTTGTTGCCCAGGCTGAGGGAGTCGGGCTTCCTTGGAGCATCTGCGGGGCCCTGGCTGTTCACTCAACTCTGGAGAGCACTGAGTGTTGAAAAACTGTTGTCTCTCTCATCTACTCCCTTGACTTTCCAAAGAGGAATTCCACCGTACCTTCTTGCTCTGTTGCCCAGGCTGGAGTGCAGCGGTACAATCTAAGTATGTATGTTTGCTTCTCATTTGAAGGATAAAAAGCCTAAAGAACAGGAAAAAAGAGGGGATTTTCTTCATCGACCATTCTCCAAGAAGCTGGACAAGAACCTGCCGTCGCACACACAGCCCTCGACCTCGCTCATTGCACAGATCCAGAACACCAAAGCCCTGCTAAAGGACCGGAAGGCCTCCAAGACCGGCCTCCCCGACAAAGGTGGGCCAGCTCTGTGGACACGCTCAGGCCACCTGTGTGGAGCTGCGTGTCTGCTGTGTACCCCTTGTGGGGGGTGGCTGCGTGGACCCTAGAACAGATGATTTCCGTGTCCACAGGCAACCAGAGTTAATAGCCCAGAGGTCACCTTCAAGAGCAGTCGAGGACCAAGCTGTGTGGCAGTAGCCACCAGGGCAGGAAGGACTTGAGAACACAGAGGTGGGGTGCATGGCGTATGGAGACAGAGACTGAGGTGTAAAATATTGTAGGAACAGAGGTTGGGGACCATAGTATTCCAAGAGCAGAGATCGGAGATCTTGATGATGGTATCATGGGAGCCTTTTCCGGAAAACTGGACCCTATGAAGCACTGGCATGTGATTGAGTTTCGGCTATGGGGTGGGAGTAGGGTGCTCAGACCTGAGTTCGAATCCCAGCTCTGCCGCTGGTGGAGACTCAAGTTCCTCAACTGCTGAGGATCTTTGCTGGGTCTCTTTTGTAATGGCTCCTAGCTTTTGGAGCTATTGGAATGAAATGAGATGAATATGTAGGTTGAGCACAGTGGCCTGGAATCCCAGCACTTTAGGATCATATCTGTCAGGATGTTCAAGACCAGCCCAGGCGATGTAGCAAGACCCCATATATACAAAACAATGAAATAAATTTTTTAAAAAATTAGCCAGGCGAGGTGGCTTGTGCCTGTAGTTCCAGGTGCTTGGGAGGCTGAGGTGGGAGAATCTCCTGAGCCTCAGATTTCAAGGCTGCAGGGTACCCACTATGATTGTGCCACTGCCCTCCAGCGAGGGTGACAGAGTGAGACCCTGCATCAGAGAGAAAGAGGGAAAAGGGGAGAGAGAGAGGGAGGATTCTGCTCCTGCCTTGGAATCCAGCATGTCATGGATAACTGATAAATGGTGTCTCCTTCTTCTGTGTTGTGTTGAAGGATGTAGAATGAAGAGCTCACTAAACGCAGCTTTAACATACACAGGAGAAACTTGGGAGGCAGAGACGTCCCAAGACAGAACCATGAGGCAGAGGAGGGATTCCTAGAACTGAAGGGAAAGGAAGAGATCTCAGAGTTCAATCCTTCTGTTTCATTTATTTATTTGAGTCGGAATCTCACTCTATTGCCCTGGCTGGAGCGTGGCGGCACGATCACAGCTCACCACAACCTTGACCTCCTGGGTTTAGGTGATTCTCCCACCTCAGCCTCCCTAGTAGCTGGGACTACAGGTGCATGCCACCATGCCTGGCAAATTTTTCTATTTTTTGTAGAGATGAGGTCTTGTTATGTTGCCCAGGCTGGTCTCAAACTCCTGGGCTCAAGCAATCCTCCTGCCTTGGCCTCCTGAAGTGCTGGGATCGCAGGTGTTAGCCACCATGTCCAGCCCAATCCTTCTGTTTTAAATAGGAAGAAACTGAGTCTAAGAGAGGGCCCCACCATGTCCAGTTCAATCCCTCTGTTTTAAATAGGAAGAAACTTGGACTCAGAGAGGGCCCCGTCCATCAGAGATCAACTCAGGCATGCCAAGCAGTTAGTCCCTGAGCAGAACTTGAACCCCCCTTCAATCCTTCTACCTATGCTGCTCCCAACTGGGGCCCCCATCCCCACATTCCCCACAGTGGGCTTCCTTCCTTGGAGCGGACCGTACAGAAATCTGGGAGGGGAGGTGATACCCATGTGCCCACTGGAACATTGGAGACGTCAGCCATTCATGAAGCTTTGACTCCTTTCTGCTGATGTGTCTCAGGAATCTGGGCTGGCCTGCTGTATTTCGGTGTCTGTGTATTTATTTACATAAGGCAAGGCGGCTTCCCAGTGCCCTCAGCTGCTCCTGTAATCATTCCCAGTGGACAACAGCTTGCTCCTGCAGCTGGGCTTCAACAGGGCCTATAAAATGTTATGGGAGAAGAAAGAAGTGAAGACAGACCTTGTTCCGCATGGACTTGGCTTTATTTCCCTCGACTCCAAATCTGCAGGGGGTTTTCCCTTTCTTTTCTGGCACTGTTGGCAAGCCTGGAGTCTATTCTATGCCAACTCGAGATAGAAACTGTGGAGATTGGCTGGTTGCCTTAACTATATGGATGAAGGGTGTTCTACCCCTGTCAGAATCAGATGAGTCTCTGTGGTGGCTTGTGCCTGTCATCCCAGCACTTTGGAAGGCCAAGGTAGGAGGGTTAAGGTGGGAGGATCGCTTGAGGCCTGGAGTTCAAAACCAGCCTGGACAGCATAGTGAAACTCTCCCATTTCTACATTATTAAAGATTTTTTAAAAAGCCCTGGGAAGCCTTAAAAAGGAGAGAGATCCTGACACATGCTCCAACATGGATGAGCCTGGAGGGTGTCACACTAAGTGAATCACGCCAGTCACAAGAGGCAGATACTATGTGATTCCATGTATATGAGGTCCCTAGAGTAGTTGGATTCAAAGAGACAGACAGTAGGATGAGGAGTGCCAGGGTTTTGGGGGAGTGGGGATGGGTCTAGTGTGTTAGATTTGCAATAGCAAAAGAGTCCTGGAGACTGATTCTAAAGCACTGTGAATATACTTGGCGCTGAGCTGTACACTTAAAGATGGTCAAGACGATATAATTTCTGTATTTTTTAACCACAATAAATTATTTTATTTTATTTTTATTTTTGAGTCAGAGTCTCTCTCTGTCGCCTAGGCTGGAGCGCACTGGCATGCTCATAGCTACCACAGCCTCGACCTGCTGGGTTCAAGCAATCATTCCGTCTCAGCCTTCCGAGTAGCTGGAACCACAGGCATGCATCACCATGCCTGGCTAATTTTTTGATTTATTGTAAAGATGAGGTCTTGCCACGTTGTCCAGGCTGGTCTTGAACCCCTGGGCTCAGGCAATCCTCTTGATTCCTCTTCCCAGAGTTCTGGGATTACAGGCGAGAGCCACCGTGCCCGGCAATAAATTATTTTAAAAAGTCATGGGGGAAACACTCCTTTCAGGGTGGACTGTCCAAGGACCAGATTGGCCAGAGTCCAGTCCATGGCGCACGGGGTGCTTCCGGGGGTTTTATGGGTGTGCTGTCAAGCACAGGTACCTTTTTTATTCCAAGGCCCTTTGCTGGTTGGTTTCTTCTCACCTCTTCAGTAACCATCTTAATCAGGGTGGAGGTCAGAGATGACAGGAGAGAGGCCATGTTTACTGTCTGGGTGGCCCTTCGTGATTTTGTGTGTTTTCTTGGTGCACAGATTCCTTCGGCTGCCGCAATATTTTCCGCAAAGCATCTGATTCCAATTGTGTGGCTTCCTCTTCCATGGAGTTCATTCCTGTCCCACCCCCTAGGACCCCCAGGATTGTAAAGAAACTGGAGCCCCAGCAGCAGGGGCCTGGAAGCGCCGGCGTCCTCCCCAAGGAAGACCTTCTGATGCTGGACATGGTGCGCTCCTTCGAGTCCGTTGATCGCGATGACCACATAGAACTTCTGTCCCCCTCTCATCACTACAGGATTCTGAACTCCCCAGTGAGCTTGGCTCGCAGGAATTCCAGTGAGAGGACACTCTCCCCAGGCCTGCCGTCCGGAAGCATGTCACCTCTCCAGACCCCTTTGCATTCCACTCTGGTCTCCTTTGCTCATGAAGAGAAGAATAGCCCCCCAAAAGAGGAGGGCTTGTGCTCCCCACCTCCGGTCCCCAGCAATGGCTCCATGCAGCCTCTGGGGAGCCCGAATTGTGTGAAGAGCCGAGGCAGGTTCCCCATGATGGGCATTGGCCAGATGCTGAGGAAGCGGCACCAGAGCCTGCAGCCCTCTGCAGACAGGCCCCTGGAGGCCAGCATGCCCCCACTGCAGCCCCCAGCCCCTGTGAGCCTTTCCTTTGACATGGTCGACGGGGTCAAGAGCCAGTGTTAACTTGGGCCGGAGGGATTCTGGGTGACTCTAAAAAGGAAAAGCAACGGAACAGAGCTTCACATATCTGTCAGGGTGTGAACATTCAGAGGCCTCACATGGAGCATCCTTATGGCCTCACCTCTCCCTGCCACACCGTGTCCCACCTATAGCCGAAATTCACAGACCCAAAATCTGCACCACCTCATCTCACTTAGGGACCCCTGGAAGTGCTGGAAATTGCTAGAAGGGTTGGCTCCGGGGGCCGCCCGTTCTAATCACAGACCCCCTTTCCTCCCACCCACTCGGCAGCTCCTTCCAGCTCCCATTGCGGGGCTTGGCGGGCAGAAAACCATGCATCGGCCTTCCGAGGCACTCAGATCTTTCTTCACGCCCTGCTACATGTGTGCCTCTCAGCGGATTGTTCTCTTTCCAGCCGTCAGCCACGGTCACACGGGGAGAACAACATCACAAAGTCCTTCATCCAGGTCACTGTTTCCTCTGCAACATGAAGCAGTCCTTCTTGTGTAGCTGTGACTCCCTGCAGGCCAGCATGAGCTGGCAGCGAGGAATGCCAGGTCCAGGAACCTCAGAGGAAGATGGGGAAGAGCCTCAGACAAAGATGGAATCAAACAGCGGGGACCCCGGCAAAAGATAGACTGAAGGAGACACTCGCTTCCCAAGCAGAGTTTTGATAGATTTTCATTGTGGTGGTTGAAACTTGCTAATGGTTGACTTATCTTCTCTGGAGAGATTTTTCTTTGTGATGTCAATAAGTTGAAATAACCCAATTTTAAAAAACCTGAATGGAGAGATGAGAAGCGATTCTACCAAACTCATGTTTTCATGAGAGGGTGCAATATGGAAGGCAAAAAACTCGCTCCGGTGATGTGTTTAGTGGCGTGGCAAGCAGACAGGTCAGGATCCCAGTTGCCCTATGCTCATCGCATTATATTAACATAGTCCCGATCCTTCTGGAAGATGTAGAACATAGTTACCGTTAGTTCTTTAGAAAGAGAGAAAAGATGGTTATGGTGGAATTTGAATGGCGAGAAGGTAACATTACCTCTGCAATGTGATTTTCAAGTTGCCCAGAAAACAAGCATGGTTTAGAGCTCAGCCAGTGTGCTGTGAGCTGTGAACAGGCTTGCCCGGCGGAGAATCTGTTCAAATACAGGCCAGTTTCTTCTTCGAGGAAAGCCATCTTCCTCAAACAGGGTTAAGTCGGTGTTGTGTTTTCACACCTTTTGCCAAGGATCGAACCAAAGATGTGTCTCCAGTTTTGTGTCTGTGTTGTCCCTGTGTGTGAATTTTGTGGATCTCCATGTTGTCTGTGTCCAGCTGGAGCCTGATGGGGGCTGTTCCCACATGGGGCCTGGGCCCTGGCACTTGGCTGAGACCACTTGATCATGAGCAGAATTGGAGAAAGGAGAATCATCAGCAGAGGTTGGGTAGTAGATAGTTTAGGAGGCTGGTTGTAAATGGCCCGGATTCTACAACTTTTGACTACTGCAGATGTGACCAGAGGCCCTTGCTGTGGCCACCTGGAGTAGTCATCTCAGTCCATTGGTTCCAAAATGTGAATCCAAAATTGCAAAGCCAGCTTTCATTTCCCTGGCGGCTTCCCTTGCCAGAGGATGGGGAGTTGGCTCTGGGTCATTTTCTCGTTCATTAGTGGTGGCATCCCTTGGCCCCTCATGTCCCTGATAGAGTGAAGAGAGAACGGATATTCGGCTGATCCCAGAAGCCAGTCTTGGCTGGCCCTGGCAGGACCCAGAGCTGCCGCTTCCTTCTCGTGGGGATCGTCCCAGCTCTGGGGCATGGTGGGAGGATATCACATTACTCATTGTTGGTGTTATTCTATGTGTAACTTCAGACCAGTTTCCAGGACTTAACATTGAAAATAGAGTTTTTTTAAACAGAGAAAAGAATCATCTAAGAAAGACCCTTTCTCCATTTGACATGAAGTGTACATTTTCTAAAGATGGTTTCCAGCCACAACTGTCCTACCCTGCAAGTTCGTCGGATTTGCGCTGTGCTTTGGGAACTTTCTGGAACCCCTGATGTCTTTTTCTTGCATTGTACTTTCCTCAAGAATGAGAGCTGTGTTGCCGTTAGCTTGCGGAGAGCGTGCTTGGAACAGCTGCGGGTGTGCCACTAACTGACCGCGTCACCATGGGTGACCTGGACTCTGAACTCAGGTTTTATTCTGAAACCCAGAGAGGGGTGAGGGGGGAGTGAGAAAGGGGGAGAAACTGTATTTTGTGTGTGTGTGAGCACCTGACAAATCTATGAAACCAAGTAAAAGGAGAGATGTTAGATTCTTTATTATTTTATTATATTTATACAGAAAACTCGACTGGTCCTTTGGTAAGTACGGAGCGTGTTGTCTGTTTGACCCATGACTGTCTTCCTCAGTCTGTGCCTGTGAGTCCCGTCAGCTGTAGTTACTGATGGAAGATGATGAACTGTCATCATGTGAAGTCCAAGAGGAAAAGCCTATTTTAATTGTGTGATTTGGTCATAAGTAAGGACTGTATTTATGTCACCATTATTATTAAATGTATGTACTTTTATAATGACTGTGAAATATACTTTTCCCTCACTACGACTGTTTCTTTATTTGCTGATAAATCTCAAAACACCAAGTACATTGCAAATAGTAGGAAGGCGACATCATTTATGTAAAGGCCAGCAACTAACTGGATACAGGAGGGAATTGAGTTGTGGGGCATTTAGGGGCATTTTCTGCTGCAGTATCCCTGCCTCATTTTACCTGCAACAGGTGTTCCTACTAAAGTCTATCAGACTAACTTACTGCAAATAGCAATTCAAAATAAATCCGCATTTTTTGGTTTTTTGAGGATCAGTATCTCCCATGGAGACTCTGAAAATGACACACGAAGAATGATGTCTATGAACATTATTTCTAGATTTTTGTCCTTGTTTTAGGCCTTGGTCAGGGATAGCTGAAGAGGGATGATAGGATGGAATGGGGAGGGGATCTAGATTACTTGTTTATTTCACTTACCACTTTATTCATAACTGTTCACAAAATGGTTTTCATGTGAGGGGAGACCCCTAAAAACTTGGAATTTATTTAGAAAAAATTGTGTATTTTATTTAGAAAAAATTGTGTATTTATTCTTCCATGTTTAAACTTGTCACCTTCAAAGTACTCTCTGTTTGATGCAGTACACCTATTGAGACGCTTTTCCCACTGCTCAAAACAGTTTTTGAACTCATCAATTTTGATACCTTTTAGTGCTTCTGCTATTTTTTCTTTCACCTCTTCCACATCAGCAACATGTTTTCCTTTGAGGACTTTTTTCATCCAGGAAAACAAAAACAAATGTTGCTTGAGGAGAGATTGGGTGAATAGGGAGGGCTGGGCAAGGGAGTCATGTTTTTCTGGTCCAAAAGTGCTAAACAGCGCGGTGTGGGCAGGTTGTTGGTGTAAATCACAAAATGGGCAAATGTTGAAAGAATCTCAACAACAACAACAAAATTCTCTGAACCCAAGCACAGCCTCTCACAATGCTATCCGATACACTGATGCCAATGGGTTCCTAGAATACTTACCTAGCAGGGGGAACCCTGTACTACAGGGGTCCCATCCTTCAAAAAATAATTCTGTTTTTTGGAAGGGTCCTTCTCATATATACCACCTTGTTTAAAACTTTGTGTCTCCCTGTCCAGTGAGGGCATGAAAGCTCAGAGGGTCACCTGGCTAAAAAGTCAAGAGTCTCACTGTTCCTACTGCATGAAGCCGTCTCTGAAGTTTGGCAGGGAAAAGAATGAGTGTCTAGTCCTGATAACATTTTTTTTTTGGTAGGGTTTAAAACATTTTAGAACAGAAAGGGACATGAGATTCTCTGATTCAACCCCAGTGTATTTGAAGAAGGGAAAACTAGGGCTCCAAATGGCTTAAGGGCGACGTCCCAGAATCCCCAAATGAGCTGGCACCAGAGCTGGTTTGGAACACAGGGCTCCTTCCTCAAACAATGCAGAGGAACCAGAGAGTGTGACTGCTGTGGTCTGAGAGGAGAGTCAGCGGCAGGTCAAGGTTGCCAAGAACAGGTGTTGCATTTTAAAGTCATTTTCAAAATTGTGAAGCTTATTGAGAGTCAGAGCAGCAAGTTCTTCCAGCGTCCACTCACAAAGTTGGAGAGAAAGACAGCTTCCTTTGGGGAATCTGTCTTTCTCAATCGATTTCCCAAGTAAGCAGTAACCCCTGGACTGCCTTGTTACCTGCTTTAGCTGTTAAGACTCTATTTACTAGATTAAATCAATAACATCTTTTCTTAGAGCTCTATCATAAATCAAGACAAATTCAAAAAGAAAGCAACAGTGATATATTTTTAAGGAGGATCTGGAAACTTCTTGGTCATTGTGTTTGTTTTCTTTGTAGGAACCTCTATATGCTACAGGCAAAGTAAGAATAATCCCAAGCGGTACTGGGAGCTGGTTCAATTTCATGTCATCACTTTTCAATGAAAGGAGCGTATTTCCCAAGTAGTAAATGAACGTATTATTTGTGGCAGCTTTTCTGTCAAGGGAGCTTTTCAGACATTTGGTTCCAAAGACAAATGGGGTATCTATTCGTACTTCTCTGAGGATGTGTTTTCATGACACAGTTATTTCTAAGTTTTGATGTCTGATGTCTGTGGGTACTAAGGGCCTGGGGCTGGAGGAAGAGTGCTGGGGAACTTTAGAAGAGAAGGTGAGGTGTATTTCAGGCTTTGGGATCCCCTCCAGAGGTATCCACATCTGGGCTGGTGTTAGGATAATGAGGCATTTAGGGGAACCAATTCTGGAAGCATAGAATAGCTTGATGTGGAGCAAACTCAGGGATCAACTGGCGTTGAGTGGTTTAAAACTTAAAGATGGCACATTGCAGAAAGCATGATGCCAGGAAGCTGTATTACTTAAAGGTGAGAAAACAATTGGCTCTGACTTAAGGGCCTGAGCTACTTGTACTTCCTACTTGGAAGATGGACAGACCATAAGCTATTTTGGAAGTAAAGCCTTTGGCATGCATTTAAGCTCTGTGTTATTTTACTTTCTAGGCCCATTCCCATAGCCAGCTGGAAAACGGCAAGTTGCATGCCTGTATTGAGAACAAGGCTTCTTGTCCTAAATTAGGCAGTGAATTCATGGCAGTTCTGAGGCAAGAATGCCTTTCCATGACCCCATCACCAGAGTTCACCAACTGGTATGTTAGCTAGATTATGCTTTATTATAGTAACAAATTAAACTCCAAAGCCCTGTGACTTTTTCAATAAAGGTTTATTTCCTACACAAATTTTTATGAGACTGGGCTGACTCCACAGTGGCTGTCTTCCATATGGTGACTCAGGGATCCAGGCAGCATTCAGCTTGTGGCTCTGTCCGTTCAACATGAAACTTATTTGGCTGCTACAGCAGAGGAAGGGAGAGCTGGAGAGTTTTCCACCAGCTCTTATGCACTCTGTGAGGGCCTCATCATTTCCCTTCACAACCATTGGTTGGACCTGGTCATATAGCTTTTCCTATGAGTAAGAGGCTGGGAATGTGGGGAGGGGGAACATATGACTACTTGAGGTGCAGTTAATGTTTCTGCCACCTTGGAGAAGTTACAGATGCTTACCACTTAAAGGTCTCCTAGAATTGGACTGGCCTTCACCCATTGTTACACAATTATAGCACCTCTTAGTGGGTAAGGGTTACTTTTTCTAAATAGAAAGATTAGCAATCCAAGCCCAAAACTTCACCTGCATACAGCCCACTTATGTTGCAAATCCTCACTTGGACCCCACAACTCAAAAAAAAAAAGTTTAGTGTTGATAAATATTAACATTTCACTTCATTTAGGTAGGGTGTGCTGGGCTGAATTGTTTTCTTCCCTAGTTCATATGTTGAAACTCTTAACTCCAGTACCTCAGATCGTGACTGTATTTGGAGATAAGGCCTTCAAAAAGGTGAATAAGTTAAAATGAAGCCATTGAGGTGGAACCTAATCCAATCAGTCTAGTGCCCTCATAAAAAAGGCAAGATTTGGGCACACGAAGGGACACCAGGCAGAGGAAAGACCAGATGAGGGCACAAGAAGTGGTCTCTGCCAGGTGGGGATATCTGCCTCAGGAGAAACCAACCCTGCCGACACCTTGATCATGGACTTCCAGCCTCCAGAACAGTGAAGAAATAAATGCCTGTTGTTTAAGCTCCCAGTCTGTGGTATTTTGGTATGGCAGAGCTAACACACGGAGGAAGGTCAAATAATATCTGTATATTCTACAAATCTTACAAGTTTCATCTCATGTGCTAAATTCCATTTACCCTTTTCTGACTAAATTATTCCCAGAAAGTTCCCCTTTTTTGCAGTGAAATTTCACCCTTTTTAAGTGTGAAGCTCAATGTGCCAGAGACTCTCTTTATTTGCTTTTTGAGTTGTAGTCTCACTCTTGCCACCCAGGCTGGAGTGCAGTAGCACGCTAACGGCCACCACAGCTTCGAACTACTGGACTCAGACGATCCTTCCGCCTCAGACTTCCAAGTAGCTGGAACTACAGATGTATGCCACCATGCCTGGTTAGTTTTTGTGTGTGTGTGATTTATTGTAGAGATGAGATCTCACCAAGTTGCCCAGGCTGATCTCGAACCCCCAGGCTCAGGCAATCCTCTCACCTTGGCCTCCCAAAGTGCTGAAATTACAGGCTGAGCCACCACAGTTATTTTCAAATTTACTTCTTCCTTTAATCCAGAAGTCTGCAAATTTTTCTGTCAAAGATGAGGTAATAAATACTTTAGGCTTAGTGGATGATCATGAGATCAGTTACGTATTCATCTGTATCCTGTTTTTTAGTTTAGCTTTTTTTGTTTGTTTTACAACCCTTTACAAATGTGAAAAATATTCTTATCTGGTAGACCTACAGAAACAGGTCACAAAAGATACTGGCCACCCTCAGGCCATAGCTTGCTAACTCCTGATGTAATCTTCACAAGAACCCTGTGACATGTCACTTGTTTTCTATTTAACAGATAAATTTGGATAGCTTTCCCAGTTCACAAAATCAGAATTTATGCAATTACAAGTGTTCATTCTAGGAAACTGAGAGAAAGAGAGAGAGAGAGAGAGAGAGACAGACATAGAGACAGAGACAAATCTTTCATCTATTTATATCTATCTATCTATATCATCTATCTATCTATCTATCTATCTATCAAGAGACAAATAGAGACAGAGTCAGAGAGAATGTATGAGCTCCTTTTGTGATATCTGAACCAATAGACTCTCAGAAGGATCTGTCGAGAATGGTAATGAAGTGGTGAAGAGTCTGGCAAAACAACTTAACCTAAGGGAACCTAACCAGCTTTTCTTTACCACACTTTGTATTGCTTTTGATAGATTTCCAGAATTGGCTGCCATCTGTAGGCATGAAGATGCTTCAGGATGGGTCCACCATTGCCATTTTGTCCCCACCTCAGATTCATCCCTGCTTTCATCTGTGCAGAATGGAGCGTTTCCCTAGTCCCCACTGTTTTCCATTCAATCCGTATCCCTTTCCTTTTTTCGAACGACCTCTCAAAAATGGGATCTTGCTTGCTAATGAAAAGAGAGAGTTTAGTCAAAGTCTCAGGGAACAAGTCTAAATCTGGCACAGATGTGAAGTTGAATGATGCTCGTAGACACATTGTGACCATTACTCACAACTGCATGACGTAAGGCCATGGGTTGGACAAGTGTCCCTGCCACTGAAAGATGAATCATGTCACCTGAGTCAGAGAATTCTGAAGAGTCATTCACAGTCCTCGTCATCCACAGGTCCTTCAATTACTTGAGCCATTCTCAGTTTCAGGGCATCCAGACCAAGTCGGAGAATCACAGGGACCATGGAGGTCACCTAGCCCTGGGCTAGGATCCCTAGGAGTTTGATGTAGTCACCAAGAAACATATAGATAAACACCATGCTCAGATAAACACCATATAGCTTCTGGGAACATAGTTTTTATAACTCACTGTTCATTTAAAAGCAACAACAACAACAAAATTTTTCACTTAAAACTAACATGTCATGAATGCAAGATACAAAATAAGTGTGAATTTTGTGAGTATTACCCTCATTGTCGGCCAGAGGTGGTGGTGCATGCCTGTAAACCCAGCAGTGTGGGAGGCCGAGGTGAAAGGATTGCTTGAGCCCAGGAGTATGAGGCCAGTCTGGACAACATAGCAAGACCTCCATCTCTACAAAAAAACCCCCAAATAATTAGCTGGGCATGGTGGTGTGCATCTGTAGTCCCAGTTACTCGGGACATTGAGCAGGAGGATCACCTGAGCCCACAGGAGGATCATCTGGACCCAGGAAGTTAAGGCTGTGGTGAGCTGTGATTGTGCCGTCGTGCCACAGCACTCCAGCCTGGGTGACAGAGTGAGATCCCAACTCAAAAACAAACAAACAAACAAATAAAAACAGCATCATCAACAAAAACCCCTCATTTTCCTCTCTGCTTTAGGACATCTCAGAGAATAATTTCAAGAAACAGAGGTCAGGTTCACATTTTCTCATTTGCAAATGATACATTGATACATTTGAGGCCAGGATGGAGAAGTGGTACACTGAAGAATTTACAGCTTGTCAGTGGCATCATCTGCCTGCAAGCTCAGTTCTCCTCCCACTAATCTGGACAAAGAGACTAGAATTAAAAGAGGGTATGGGGATGCTTTGGAGTGTTGTGATGTCTGGGGTTTGCCCAGTTCTTTTTGCAAAATTTTGGGCCACAGAAAGGTGGTCATGGTGATGATCATAATAGAAGAAAATTGATTTGTGAGGAGTGTTTGAAGAAAGAGGGTATGTGTGTGTTCTCTCCACCTTCCCAAGCATGACTTTTCTTTATAGGAATTCCTAGGTATGTATGCTGTAGCTACTACACTGTGTGATCATTTTATGTTACTGTGTCTCCCAGGGCTCTGGGACTCTGTCTTACTCAGCTTTGTAACTACACAATGTTCCAGTGATCCGCATGCTTGTATGTATAATATACGTAGGTATGTGCGGATGGATGGATAGATGGAGGGATGGATGGGTAGATGAAGAATGGATGGATGGTGAGAGATGGGTGGATGGAGGTCAGCCACTGTCATTTGCACTGGGGGTTGAGTGGATGGATGAGTGAACGGAAAGATGGGTGGGTAGCTGGTGAGTGGATGGATGGTGAGTGATGGGTGGATGGGGGGGTGATGAGTAGATGGATGAATGGGTGGATGGAGGGATGGAAGGAAGGAAGATGGGTGATGAGTGGATGGATGGGTGGATCGATGGCTAGATGATAAGTGATGGGTGAATGAGGTGGTGGAGGAAGGACTGTATGGATGGGAGATGATGAAGGAATGGATGGTGGGTAGTGGGCAGGTAGATGGGTAGATAGATGAATTGATGGACAGATGAATAAATCAAGTTGAGAGTAATGTTTAGGAGTTAGATGATTTAGATTAGTGGATTTCTGAAAGGCACTTAAAGGAAAGGAAAATACTTCCTCAATCCCGATTGCAATTTCTCAAATACATGCCAAACCAAAAAAAAAAAAAAAAAAAGGAGGGCCTAGGAAATAAATAAAACTCTACCTTTGGCTACAAGCATCCTTTACAGTGTTGTCTCTTCCTACCATAGATCCATTCATCACCCTGGAGGCAAGGAATCAGGGACCTCAGTTGCATGATGAAGTTGTTTTCCCCCATTATCAAATGCATGAGTGTCCATTTGATAGTTTTTTTTTGATGAGCTTATAGGGGCTTGGCAAGGAGATGAGGCACTATCAAATAAGTTGGGACAGGTATTCCCCATACCCACACAGCTGTGTACAAACTCCTCTGTAAACTCAAAGTAAATACTGACTCTGAAGTACTGTGTCAGTCTCACTTTCGTGTCTTGCCAGTCCAAGCTCCCAGCTGTGTTGTGTACAAACCATCTCAAAGTCACATTCGGTTAGAGAAGGCATTTTCACAAGGAGGTATGTAACTAATCAAGATGGCATTCACACAACTGTGTCTCATCTCAGCTGACCGGGCCACTTCCCCAGTGTTACAGGCTGAATTGTGTCCGCCAAAATTCTTGTGGAGTACTTAACCCCCAGTACCTCAAAATGTGACTGTATTTGGAGACAAGGACTTTAAAGACATGATTAACTTAAAATGAGGTCATTAGAGTGGGCTCTAATTCAATCTGACTCATGTGTCCTAATAAGAG
Source organism: Carlito syrichta (assembly GCF_000164805.1). NCBI lineage: Eukaryota > Metazoa > Chordata > Mammalia > Primates > Tarsiidae > Carlito > Carlito syrichta. The sequence goes on from NW_007257570.1 coordinate 133,538, forward strand.
GAAGAAATTCAGACACACAAAGAGACACACCAGAGATACAAGCACACAGAAGAAAGACCACTTGAGGACACAGTGAGAAGGCAGCCATCTGTTGGTCAAGAAGAGAGGCCTCAGGAGAAACTAAACCTGCCAACACCTTAATCATGGATTTCTAGTGTGCAAAACTTGTGAGAAACTCAACTTCAGTTGCTTAAGCCCCTTAGTCTGTGGTATTTTGTTATGGCAGCCCTAGCAAACTGATACACCCACAAGCCTCAGGTGTGAAAATATGAAGCCCAACCAAGGAAAACAGTTTGCTTATTTAGAGCTTGCTGCAGTGAGGGAGTCAGTCGCCATCACTTGCATGGCAAAGATTCAAAGGCAAGTGTTGGGGGGAGAGTTCTTTAGCAGAAAAAGGGAAGGCTTTGGGTATGCTCTGATCGGAGGTTATTGGAATTGGAGGCTGGAGGCAGCCTACCTAGAAGTAGGATACCTTACATTGTTTTGTGGGGAATATTTGACTTTTCTTCTGGTGAGTTCTGAGTTGAAAGTGAGGGCAGAGCTAGGGAAGTTGGCTGCAGAGGTCTGGCTTTGCGGGATGGCTACTGCAGAGGCTGGAGGCCAGTATTCCATTGTCATGTGTGATCTGGCCATTGTCGCTGTGTGTATTCAATATCTCACTTAAGTGGCGGGATGTCTTATCACTCTTGTCTGTCTGGCTATATTAGCTTCCTAGGGCTGCCATAATTAACTACTACAACCTTGGTGACTTAAAGCAGAAATTAATTCTCCCATAATTCTAGAGACAAGAAGTCTGAAATCAAGGGCCATGCTCTCTCTGAAGGCTCTAAGAAAGGATTCTTTCTTGCCTATTGCTGCTTTTGGTGGGCCAGTAATCCTTGGCATTCTTTGGTTGTAGAAGCATTGCTCTATTTTCTGCCACCATTTTTACATGGCATTCTTCCCTGTGTGTGTCTTTACATGACTTATTTTTTCTTTTTTTTAAATTGGGTTCTCACTCTGTTGCCCAGGTTGGAGTGCAGTGGCACAATCATGGTTTACCGCAGCCTCAGCTTCCTGGGCTCAGGTGATTCTTCTGCTTCATGTCAAGTAGCTGGGACTACAGACCTGTATGACTACACCTGGCTAATTTTTTGTAGAGCTGAGGTCTTGCTATGTTACCCAGGTCAATCTCAAACTCCTAGTTTCAAGCAATCTTCTTGCCTTAGGCTCTCAAAGCGCTGGGGTTACAGACGTGAGCCACCACACAGAATGATATAACCTTATAAAGACACCAGTCACTGGATTTAGGGGTCACCCTAATCCAGTATGACCTCATCTTGACTAATTGCATCTACAACTAACCTATTACCAAATAAGGTCACATTCTGAGGTCCCAGCAGACATGAATTTGCAGAAAGACACTATCTACTCAATAAACTGGTTAAGGACCTTCTTCTGTTGTCATCAGGGCCGAAAGCCTGGCAAGTCTGGACCTAACATGGGGCCTTAGGGATGTTAGGGGATTTAACTCTGAAGTCTTGAGATGTCCAGAGTAGAGAATGCTAGGAAGTGAACTTTAGGTTGGAAACTCTGATATTCTTACAAACAGAAGAAAAGGAATCTATATCATGCCATGTGGAGCGATTGGTAGACTCCAAGGAAGCAGACCCTGGGGCCAGGCTGATAGTCTGGTGCCCTCTCACCCACTATACATTTTCACAAAGGAACCAGAGACAACTGGGACAACTTGGGGATGGGGATGGAAGTGTTTAATTGTAGGACAGCTGTGCTGAGGGTTTATGGGATCTTGATATGACTTGTGATTACCCCCAAAGCACATAGATTGTCAACATGCTGTTGATCTCAAAGCTATATCTCCAGGACAGAATCTTCTCTGGAGTGTTAGGCATGTTTCTCAGACTCCAGAGATGCACATTCAATTCAAAGTGTCCAAAGTCAGTGGTCTCATTCGCCAAGACCAGCTCCTCCTTTGTTCCCTCTTGTATGATAAAGAGCATCACAGACTCCACCTTGCCCAAGCCCCAGCCTGAGCATCACCATGGACCACACCCTCCCCACACCTTCCACATCTAGTTCATTCACAAATTTTATCTTTTCTACTTCCTGTTTGCTTCTCATTAAACCAAGTGCTCCAAATATGAAGAGCTAGCAATGTCCACCAGTAGCAACTCCAGAAGGAAGGTGAAGCCCATTCTCTTTCCATTCTTAATGTCTAGCATCATGAGGTGGAAGACACATCAAATCAGGATCCATCTGCAAAATAGCAATTTGAGGTAATAGGGTGCTATGGTTGGAATGTTTGTCTACTCTGAAACTCATGTTGAAACTTAATCCCCAGTGTGACAGTATTGGGAGGTGGGACATTTAAGAGGTAACTGGGTCATAAGGACTCTGTCCTGATGAAGGCATTAATCCATTCGTGGGTTAATGGATTAATGAGTTATATCACTAGAGTGGGTCTGTTATAAAAACCAGTTTGGCCATCTCTCATGAGCCCCCATGCCATGTGACTTCTAAGGACTCTGCAGAGAGAGGGCCAGCAAGAAGGCCCTCACCAGATACAGCCCCTTGACATTGGACTTCCCAGTCTCCAGAACTGTGAGAAATAAATTTATGTTCTTTATAAAGTACCCAGTCTCAGATATTCAGTTACAGCAACAGAAAATGGACTAAGATGAAGAATAAACGTGAAGATTAAATAGTTAACTTATGCAAGACACTTAGAACAGTCTAGTACAGAGTAAATGCTATAGAAGCAATAGCTATTGTGCAATGGTCATGTTGTTGTGCAGTTGTATAGAGTCAAGGGGTCTGGGTTTGTAACCTTGATCTTTGTTAGACAAATAATTTGCCTATGGACAAACAATTGCCTTCTTCTTGAGGGACAGATTCCTAACTAATAAAAAAGCATAAACAAAAAAACAGAGTTGAGTTCCGCCCCTAGAGAGACTGAATATGTGTTCTGGTATCATTGCCATTTTTCAAAATGCTTTTGTAGAATTCTATTTTGCCTTTGGAATTCATCATGTTCTTTTATTTCATTTTTTTAAACAAAAATCAACTTTTTATTTTGGAATAATTTTAGATTTACAGACAAGTTGCAAAGGCAGTACAGAGAGTTCCTAAATACCCCTCACTCAGTCTCTTATATAACCACACTACCTTTGACAAAACTAAGAAATTAACATTGGGGTATTACTATTAACTGAACTCTAGACTTTATTTGAATGTCACCAGGTTTTTCATTACTGTCCTCTCCTTGTTCCAGGATCCAATCCAAGGCATTCCATTGCATCATGTTCTACGGTTTGAAACAATTGGTCAGGCTTTTGCTGTTTTTCATGACCTTGAGAGTCTTGTGGAGAACAGGCCTAGTATCCTGTTGAATGTGTCCCAGTTGGGGCTTGTTTGCTGATTTCGTCACTATTAGACCAGGGTTATGAATTTTTGTTAAGAATGTCACAGAGGTAAAGTGGCCCTCTGATCACATCATATCAGGAAGTACATGTTGCCACATGATATCACTAATATTAACCTACATCATTTGGTTAAGGTAGAGTTTGCCAGGGTCTGGGCTACCCTTAAGGTGTGTGGGCATTGTGGGGGGAAGGCATTGAGCACCATCCCCTAGAGGGAGGAGTAGTTACATATATTGTTTGAAATTCTTCTTTAAGGAAGAAGTGTCCCTTTTCTCCCATTATTTTATTTCCTTGATCACTTATTTCTACCAATATGAACTCATGGATATTTATTTTATAGTTTGGGCTATAATCCAATATGGCATTATTCATTTTACTGCTCCAATTGTACCAGCTTTAGACATTGGGAGCTCTTTCAGGCTGGGGTCTGTCCCTTTGACATGCTTCCTTCTTCTTTTTTCTTTTTCTTTTTCTTTTTAGCACTTCCTTACCTCCTGGAATTACAAGATGCTCTAGGCTCATCTTGTATTTTCTCTGCCCCAACCCTTGAATCAGCTCTTTCTGCAAGGAGCCCTAGTTCATCAAGTTATTTTGAATGTTACCAATAGTGGCAAATCCAATTTCTTTGTGGGTGGATTTGAAAAACATATTAGCAACCAAAAGTCATTTGTAATCATCTCTGGTGAAATAGATTGGTAATAAAGTGCATTAAATCACATCTTTCATCAAAAACTCTATGACAGGAAGTAAGCATGGAGCCAAAGCACTGTCATGGTTGAGAACGAAATCATAGCTGGAATTCCTGTAAGAAAAAGTATTTAACATTTCCCAATCACTTTAGTATTTATGCATGAAATAAACTGATCAGTTCTCTGCTTTTGCAAGATACATTGAGCATGAACAATGTCATTGATGTGAAAGGAACAAAACAACATTCTCTTTGCTTTTGAAATGGGATTTTTCTTAAATCTCAGGGATGCTGAGTCTTTCTACAGCAAACGTTGACACTTTTGCTTCTGGATTATAATAGAAGCACGATGTTCCATGATCAGTCACTATTTTTCTCAGAAAAAAAAGTCTGTGCTTTTAATTTTTTCAATCTGCCCTTGAAACATCGGAGCAAATGCCAAGACTTTTTAGTTTAATTTCATCATTCAAAATCCTTGACAAGTTTTCACAGAAATTTCCCTGGTGTTTGAGTTCTCTTCCATCTGAATGTAACACTCCAGCCAACATGATCACAATTAATTGGCCATCACACTGATTTGCTCAACAATTCCATTATCTTGTGAGTGACAAGGCAGTCCCTTTACACTCTATCACAAAGCCATCTCTTTCCTTCCTTGAATGTGGTGTGACAATCTGAATCTCTTGCCTTTGCCATCTGTGTGTGGCTTTTTCTCCAAATGCTCCTTTTAATGAGTTTAATGACTTGCTGGCCCATTGGTTTACTTTATGCAAAATCTGAGACTCTTTGCTCCTAAAACTACCATTGTTTTTACTCAGGCAAGAAGCCACATACCTGCCTGGTATGAGGACAGGTTGCATCAAGTCCCTGTTAAGATTAGACTTTAATTTCCACAAGCCTCGCAGGACACCCCCTTGGGTACACAGAAATGCACTTCAGTGGATGGACAAATATTCATGATGCAGAGTTGGAAATGCGTGTCCTGTCCTTAGAAGACCTACATGTCACCCAGCTAGGAGGCACCTCCAGAAATTTCCTGCCAAGCTTCATTCCGTAGAATCCCATCAATAACAAGAAGCCACACCAGTCTTGCCCTAACTTGACCCAACACCATTCCAGCTTGAATTTGTTCTCTTTTTTCCCTTTTTCATCCCTACTTACCTAAACTTGTTAAGAATGTTGAAGTGAATACTGAAATTGAAATTATTGCTTCCAAATCTTAACGTTGTTCAATTCATCTTGCACCACTGCAATCTGGATTCTTCTTCCACTGCTTCATTGAGATCACTTCCCACCATCACCAGAAACTTCCTCATGGCAAAAGGTAATGGATATTTTTCATTTATTTCACTGGACTCTGTGTTTTAGACTGAATTGTGTCTTCCCACTGCAACTCATTGAAGCTCTATTCTCCTGTGTGACTGCATTTGGAGATGGGATCTTTAAGGAGATAAAGTTAAATGAAGTCATTAGGGTGGGGGCCTAATCCAATACAACAGGTGTCCTTATAAGGAAGGAGCAATGGAGAGAGAGAGAAAGAGAGAGAGAGAGACTGACAGACCGAGACAGAGAGAAACAGACACAGACACAGACACCAGGGACATGTGCAAAGAGAAAAGGCCACGTGAGAACAGAGCAAGAAGAAGGCAGCCATCTGGAAGCCAAGGAAAAAGGCCTGAGGAGAAATCAAATCTGCCAGTTCCTTGATCTTAAACTTCCAGCCTCCAGAACTGTGAGAAAACCAGTGTCTGTTGTTGAAGCCAGCCAGTCTTGTATTTGCGCTGGCAGCCTGAGCAGACTAACATACACTCCTTCTAGAAAGACTCTACTGTCCCAGTTGTGTGGTTCTCCTTTTGCTTCTACCACAAGCCCTCAGGATTCTCTCTTTCCTCAAGGGCTCTGAATACTGCTGTCTCCATCTCCCATCCCCTGCCATCTCACAGTGTTTCAACTCCTGCCCTCAAGCCAAAGTTGTGAAAATCTATGCCCTCTTAACTTTGGCTGTGGATATTCAATTTCTGGTGGGAAGTCTCTCAGATATCTCATAGGCATGTAAAAGTCAACACGTGTAAAGCCAAACTTGCCTGTGTCCCCTGTAAGTCTGCTGTCATGCATGCCCGCATCTCAGGGAGGCTGCCTCGCCAGAACCCTGCCCGTGTCATGCTGAGTCCTCTTCTCCCTCAGCTTCCACATCCAGCCAGCCTCAGGACCTCACTCTGTTCCATTCTCTTTGCAGCCTTTTCCCTCCAACAGCCATGACACAGGTCTTTGCCATCGCTGCTCAAGACAGTCGCAACAGCCATCTAATGGTCTTTTTCCAACTGGCCACTAATATTAACCTCTGGCCATGTCTCTCCCCTGTTTTCAATGACTCTGTAATAACCAAAGGCTATCGTGCTCACTCCTTAGCAAGAATATAGGGCCCTTCAATCTGGCCTCACCTACCCTCCAGTTTCAACTTTCTCCATTTCTTGTCTGCAACTTTGAGCTTTAGCCATGCTCCCCATGTACATCTGCGATCTTCTGCCCCACTTGCCTACTCCTCCATCAGGAATAAGCCTCCATCAGGAATAAACCTCTGTCAGGAATTAGTTTCTTCATCTGGGGCTTCCACTGTCACTGGGTAGCTATATGCCTGCATCAGTTTCCTGTTGCTACTGTAGCAAGTTACCAAAAATGTAATGGCTTAAAACAACACGTTTATTCTCTTACATTTCTGGAGGCCAGAAATCCTCAACGAACCTCATGGGGCTAAAATCAAGGTTTTGTCAGAGCTTGTTTCTTTTGGAGGCTCTGGTGTGAGAGTCCCCTCTGGCTTTTTCATCTTCTAGAGGCTTCCTGTATTCCTTGGCTTGTGGTCCCACCAAAGCACAACACTCAGATCTCTGATTCCTTCCCCTCATCCCTTTTTTCTTTTTTTTCTGACTCTGGCCTTCTTCCCTTCTCCCCAACCCCCTTAAGGACCCATGTGATGAGATTGGGCCCTTCCAGATAATCCAATATGATCTGCCCTTCCCAAGATCCTTAACTGAATAACATCTGCAAGTCCCTTTTGCTATGTGAGATAACATATTCACAGGTCCCAGGGATTAGATGTGGGCATCATTTGTGGGGGGCATTACTCAGCTAACTATGCAACCCCCTCTGATTTTCCTATAACTATTTGTATATATCCCGATCATTTCACTTAATGACATTAGGTTGCATTTATCTATTTCTGCATCTGTCTTGTCCTTTCCACTCCCAACTATGTGCTTTTCAAGCTCAGGAATGATATCGTTCTCATCCTGTATTCCCAGTTCTAGCTGCGCCTGAAATATAATGGGTGCCCAGCAAGCGTCTGTTGACTGATGGAATGAATTTTGATCTCTTCCTGGTTTTCAGATCTGAGCTGTGCTAAGATTGCTAAAGAATCTGGCCAGTCAGCTTCCACATATGAATGAGAACATACGACATTTGTCTTTCTGTGCCTGGTTTATTCCACTTAACATAATTTTCGTCATGGTTATCCTTGTTGTTGATGATTTCATTCTTTTTATGGTGGAATATTATTCCATTGTGTTATATAATACATTTTCTATTCTATTTTATTTTTTAAAATTTGAGACAGAGTCTCACTCTCTCACCCAGGCTGGAGCTCAGTGACATGATCATGGTTTATCATAGCTTTGACCTCCTGGGCTCAGGCGATCCCCTTGCCTCAGCCTCTCAAGTAACAGAGATGCCACATTTTCTTTACACAAAGAAATGTTAAATATTTGAGATGCTGGATAGCCCAATTATCTAAATTTGATTATTATACATTATATGTTTGTATCAAAATATCACATGTATCCCACAAGCATATATAAATATTATGTGTCTATAAAAATGTTTTTAAAAATTAAAAATAAAAAAAGATTTGGTTAGTTTAGAGAAGAGAAGCACAGTAAGCTGTTTGCTCCCACTCAGCTCCCAGGTAGATCAAAAAGTGATGTGTACCATTTGCAAGGAGTTGTAGGCCACGGGTATGCCCGGACAAGGTAGTCTGCAGTATCAGGGCAGAGAAGACTGAGGGGGTAGGGTTTGAACATGTCTGTAATCTGGGTTTCTCAATTGCTAAATTATATCAAGCTGGAGTTTGTTATCCCATTTGGACCTGATGACCTTCTCCCTCATCATGTTGTTTGGGCTGTGGATTTCCTGGGTTCTGGGCCAACCACAAGCTATGGGTTTTGGGCCACTATCCATGATTCTCAGGGTGGGAACCTGGTGCCCTGAGGCCCTGGCTAGGGGCCACGCAAGTCTGGGCACCAGCTGTTTGGAAAGGTCCTGATGGAGTCACATGTCTTTCTGCCCCTGAGATTTCAATGTGGCTGGAACTTGGGGTCCCAAAGGTCATCGGGCCCTGTGGCTTTTGCTGCAGGCTGAGGCGAGGCAGCATTGGAGGTGGGGAATGTTGGTGTTAGAAGACAGGATGGTGTTTTGGTTTTTGTTTTTTTGTGTCGGGGTCTCACTGTCACCCAGTCTGGAGTGCAGTGGCACAATCACAGCCTGCCACGGCCTCAAATTCCTGGGCTCAGGCAATCCTTCTGCCTCAGCCTCCTGAGTAGCTGGGACTATAAGCATGTGTCCCCAAGCCCAGTTAAGTTTTTGATTTTTTTATAGAGCTGAGTTCTCATTATGTTGCCCAGGCTGGTCTCAAACTCCTGAGCTCAAGCAGTCCTCCTGCCTTGGCCTCCCAAATTGCTGGGATTACAGGTGTGAGCCACTGTGCCAGACAAGGAGCCATTATGTTTTGATAAACAATCCACCAGACCTGAAAATAATAAGACAAAGGAAATGGAGGCACATAGATGATGAATTTGTATCTTTGAGGTGCAAAAAGAAAAATGGCCATTTCAGATTTGAGTTTAGGAAGGAGACTTTAAACTAACAAGGGCCAAAGCCCAAAGGCGTTGAACATATCCCATCGGTAGCCTGAAGTGGATTTGTCAGGCAAGCAGCTAGCCTGGAAGATGCAATGAAAGCCAGTTTTCCAGGGCTGCAGCAGCAAATTACTACACGCTGGATGGCTCAGACAGTAGAAATTAACTGTCTCACACTTCTGGAAGCTAGAAGTCCAAAATCAAGGTGGCACAGGGCCTGTTCTTTTTGAGGGTTGTAAAGGAGAATCTGTTTCAGGCCTCTCTCCTGGCTTCTTGCAGCCTCAGGCATTCCTTGGCTTGTAGATGGTGTCTTCCTGTGTCTTTGCATTGTCTTCTTTCTGTGCATGTCTGTCTCTGTGTCCAAATCCTCCCCCCACTTTTCTTGAGTCAGGGTCTGACATGTCACCCACACTGGAATACAGTGGCACAATCACAGCTCACCGCAGCCTCAACCTCCTAGGCCCAAGTGATCCTTCCACCTCGGTGTGCTTTACCATGCTCAGCTAATTTTTTGATTTTTTGTAGGAATGAGTTTTTGCCCAGGCTGGTCTCAAACTCCTGGGCTCAAGCAATCCTCCTGTGTCAGCCTCTCCAAGTGCTGGGATTACAGACGTGAGCCACTGTGCCTGGCCCAAATTCTCCTTTTATAAGGATACTAGTCACATTGTATTAGGTTCTGTCTTAATGATCTCATCTTAACTTAATTACCTCTGTCAAGACCTTGTCTCATTCTGCTTTGGTGGTCATAACAAAATGCCATAGCCTGGATGGCATAAACAACAGACATCTATTTCTCACAGTTCTCGAGGTTGGGAAGTTTGAAGTTGGGATACCAGCATGGCTGAGTTCTGGTGAGGGACCTCCCCAAACATCTGTCTTCTTATTTTGTCCTCATATGGTGGTGAGAGAGGTCTGGAGTCTCTTCCTTGTCTAATAGGGCTCTACTCCCATTGTGGAGGCTCCATCCCTATGGTCAAACGTCACTCTGATTACCTCCTAAGAGTTCCTCTTCCTAATATCATCACTTTGGGAGTTAGGGCTTCAATATATATACTTTTTTTAAGAGATGGGGTCTTGCTATGTTGCCCAGGGGGCGTCTCAAACTCCTGGGCTCAAGTTACCTTAGCCTCCCAAGGTGCTGGGATTACAGGTTTGAGCCACCAAGCCCAGCCATAACATATACATTTGGACAAAACATTCAGTGTATAACAGACTTCCTCTTCAAATAAGGTCTCATTCTGGCTCTAACGTACCTTTTTGGGGGGGTGATACAATCCAACCCATAACAGCCAGCTAGTTAGGGTGACAATATTTTTGTTCAGACTTTTCCCAAAGTGACTTTTTCTGTTAAAAAACAAAACAAAACCTTTCTCTAAAGTTTGTGGGGGTGGGCTGGGTTGGGAGTGGTTGTGGAAGAAAACACCAGAGCCTTGACTTCATGATGGAACTTTTAAGAAAAGCTTCCTGATTGCCAGTGACAAGGCCACCAATCTGTTTGTGGCAATGACATCTATTCCTGCCCAGGATATAGTATCAGCTGGGACTAATGCCTTTTGTTTCCTTTACCAACAATTGGTCTGTCTGTTTTTTGTCTCACTGCTGATTATAATAGTTATGATGATGATTGCTTCTTCAACAAAAATTTATTTGCATCTGTAATACACTGGGCATTATGCAGGCTGTTGGAAATCTTATGATAAGGCTTTGTTTTGGTCATTGTCAAAAAAGAGAATCACATCTCTATGTGTTATTGAACAAGTGGCAGGAGATTTCTAAAACGTTATTTTCCCCCGGTTATAAAAATGCAGTTTCCTTTGAGCAGGCTCAAAAGAGTAGAGAAAAGGAAGAAAAACATTACCCCCAAACTCCAAGACCTAAAACACTTGGTGTATTCCCTAATAATTTTTTCTGGTGTATTTGTAAATGCATTTGTTACCTTTTATGTGGTTGGTTCATTTATTTATTGATTGATTGATCTATTCCTTCCTTCATTCATTCACTGATTTGAGACAGGGTCTCACTCTGTCACTCAGGTTAGAGTGTAGTGGCATGATGTTGGCTCGCCACAGACTCGACCTCTTGGATTCGAGTGATCCTTCTGCTTCAACTTCCCAAGTAGCTGGAACTAGAGGTAGGTATTAGCACACTCAGCTAATTGTTATTATTATTTTGTAAAGACGAACTCGCACTATGTTGCCCAGGCTGGTCTCGAACTCCTGGACTCAAGTGATTCTCCCACCTTGGCCTCCCAAATCCACCGTGCTCAGGCTCATTAAAAAAATTTTTTTCCTAATAATTTCAGACTGACATATAAGTTGCAAAAGTACAGGAAATTCCCATTATCCTTATTTTGCATCCCCAGTCAAAATATATATTTTAAATTTTTACTTTTTAAAAAATTGTGGTAAAATATGCATAACATAAAGTTTGCTATTTTAACCATTTGTAAGTGCACAGTTTAGCGTCATTAAGTACATTCCTATTGTTGTACAACCATCACCACTCTCCATCTCCAGAACTTTTTTCATCTTCTCAAACTGAAACTATGTCTTTATTAAACAACTTCACATTCCCTGTCCCTCCTTCCAGGCCCTGGCCACCCCTTCCACTTTCTGTCAATGAATCTGACTACTCTAGGAAACTTATAAAGGAGGATCATGTGGTATTTTTCCTTTTGTGACTGGCTTATTACACTTAGCATAACATACAGGTACGGGGACTGGGGCAAAAAAGCCTAGGAATTATCTTTTGGCAGATGGACCCCCTTGTCGACAGGCATCCCCCACTAGGTAAGTGTTCTAGGAACCCATTGGCATCAGTGTACCTGCTAACATTGTTGTGAGAGTCTGTGTTTAGCTGCAGTGAATTTTCCTTTTGAAGATTCCCTCAATGCATTTGCCCGTTTCATGATGGGTGATTTATGAGTGCACCTGCTCACACCATGCTGAGTGTTCAGCAGTTTTTGACCAAAAATGACATGACCCCTGTGCCTCACCCACCCTATTCACCCGATCTTGCCCTCGGCGACTTTTTTTTGTTTCCCTGGATGAAAAAAGTCCTCAAGGAGAAAAGTTTTGCCAGTGTAGAGGTGGTAAAACCAAAAATAGCAGAAGCACTTAAGGGCATCAAAATTAATGAGTTCAAAAACTGTTCTGAGCAGAGGAAAAGTCATCTCGATAGGCGTATTGCATCCAATGGAGAATATTTTGAAGGTGACTGAAGTTTAAATACGTGAGAATAAATACACAATTTTTAATAAATAAATTCCAATTTTTTGGGTTCCCCCCCGTATGTTAACATTTTCTTTCTTTTTATAGCAGAATAAGATCCCATTGTGTGGATGTACCACCTTTTGTTTATCTAGTCATCTGTGGATGGACGCTTGGGTTGCATCTACCTTTTAGTTGTTGTGAATAGTGTGCTGTTATGAACTTTAATGTACAAATTTTTGAGTTCCTGCTTTTATTTCTCTCAGGTAGATACCTAGGAGCAGAATTGCTGGATAGTATGGCAATTTTGTAAAATTTCTTGAGGAAGCTCCCCAGCATTTTCCACAGCAGCTGTACCATTTTCCATTCCCACCAGTGGTGCACAAGGATTCCAGTGTATCCACATCCTCATCAACACTTATTTTCTGTTTTTTTATTTTTAAAATGGTGACAGGGTCTTGCTATGTTGCCCAGGCTGGTCTTAAACTCATGAGCTCAAGTGATCCTCCTTCCTCAGTCTCCTAAAGTACTGGGATTATAGGCTTAAACCTGGCCATTTTCTATCTTATTTTATTTTGTTTTATTTATTTAGAGTCAGAATCTCACTCTGTCACCCAGGCTGGAGTGCAGTGGTACATTTATGGATACCACAGCCTTAACCTGTTGGGTTCAGGCGATCTTTCTGCCTCAGCCTTCCAAGTAGCTGGAACTACAGGCATGTACCACCACGCCTGGCCAATTTTTTGATTTATTGTGGAGAAGAGGTTTTGCCAAGTTGCCCAGGCTGGTCCGAATCTCTGGGTTCAGGCAATTCTCTTGCCTCCACCTCCTGAATTGCTGAGATTACAGGCGTGAGCCACTTGCCTGGCCCGTTTTCTGCTTTTTGTTTGTTTTGTTTTCGTTGTTTCTTTAAAATACTAGCCATTCAAATGAGTGTGCCCAGTGATAACGTCTTATATAGCTACAGGACACTTATCAAGAATATATGTGCTTTGAAATTGTTTTCTTCTCTTTTTAATTGCATATCCAGTCTTTGTCACCTCCAGTTTTATTAACAAAATTCAAGTACATAACAAAAGTATTTGGCCCTGTCACTAAAACCTCTCCAAGATACGGTTTTTTCTGGCAGCCTCATATTCCCTCAAGAAGCCATGAGTGGACTTGTAGGAGCAGGGAGGAGTTCCCATGGCAGCCCACGCCCTCAGCACTCCTCATCCCTGGGCTGCGAGCCCAATAGGTTAACTGTGTCCTGGGTGAATTCCTGAGCCTGGTGACCTGGAATGGGAGCGCTCAGTGGCAGGACAGAGACTTCCTGATGTGTGTTTGGCATTTTGAGACTCCTTTTTGGCTTCTTAGGGCAATAAGTCACCAGACTTGGAAATTCTACAACAGGAGGCTAGCTGATAGGGAATGCTGATTTCTAGTGCATATTCTTGAGATTCAAAATGGAAAATGGAGGCCAGAAGTATGGCTTATGGCTATGATCTCAGCACTTTTGAAGGCTGAGGCTGGAGGATTGCTTGAGCTCAGAAGTGAGAGACCAGCCTATGCAACATAGCGAGACCTTGTCTCTACCAAAAAAAAAAGTTGGGCATGGTGGTATGCACCTATAGTCCCAATCACTCAGGAGGCTGAGGCAGAAGGACTGTCTGAGCCCAGTAGGTTAAGGCTGTGGTGAGCCATAATCATGACACTGAATTTCAGTCTGGGGACAGAGTGAGATACCAATTCAAAAAAATAGGAAAAAAAAAAAAAAAGATGTGTGTGTGGGTGGTGGGAAACAGGCCTGTTGAAGTGGCAACACCTATAATCCAAGCACTTTAAGAGGCCAAGGTGGGAGGACAGGTTGAGACCAGAAGTTCGAGACCAGACTGAGCAACATAGCAAGACTTTTTTTCTTAAAAAAAAAAAAAAAAGCAAAAGGGAAAGCAGCCATTTGAGGTTTGCTTAGAGAATGAGGTTCTAGCTAACCATGGCTGACTACAGAGTTGCTCCAGTAGTGACCTTGACATTGGTACGCCAGGGCAGTTGAACCTCAGTACCCCACCAGCTGCCCTTGCTGTCGCTGCTCACTGAAACACCCCTCAGCTGCCTGGGGTCCTCACAACCACACTTCTAGGTCCATCATCCCAGATCCCTCCTGCCTTCATTCTCTGTGGCTGCCATAGCAAAGTACCACAAACCTGGTGGCCTCGAACAACACAGATGTATTCTCTTCCAGTTCTAGAGGCCAGAAGTTCCAAATCAAGATGCCCCAAACCAAAACTCTTTAGTGATGGGCAAATTAAATAAACCCCCTCTACCTCGCCTAGCTCATTTGGACAACGGGATGATAACAGCTCCTGGAACACTCCTGGTGCTCTGTCCACACCTACGGGGATCCCTTTTAGCTGTTCTGTGTGCATACTCCCCAGTTTCTGGGTGCTTTCCCTCTCTGTGCTTGCACCCGTGACCTTCAGACACCTGCTACTCGAAGGGCATGGAGTCGGAAGTGTCTGGACTGATTGGTACTTTTTGGAGATGATGTAAAGGGTGCTGGTCTTCCCATGAGGGAAGGGGGGCTTGCAGTAATTCCACCTGGGGCTTTATAGGACAGGAGCTAGAGGGTGTGGGATCCTCTAGGTAGAGTAACTGCCTCCACCCGGTTTGTCCAGGACTTTCCCAGTTTTAGCATAGAAAGTTCCCATGATGGTTGGTCACAGACACAGTAGCCTAGAAGGCAGTCTTTCTGGGTGATTGTCCTTCCTCTGGCATCAGGCTAATGGCTCCTGTGCTCACAGGGATGACGTGGGACCCTCCTCTTGGCTGCTGCAGTGGAGCTCGGGGATTCTAGCCCCTTGCCACTCCACGCTTTTCTGCTGCCTGGCAGCAGCAAGTTGCAGCCGGGAGCAGAACAGCAGGGGTGTTCCAGGCATTGCCCTCCTGCTTCATCATGACTGGTGGGGATATTCCTGGAGGAATTCACTCTGGCAAAGCTTGGGAAAGCTGTGAATGAAAGGCAGCAGCACAGACATCATAATCTACAGGCAGCAACAGGCATGCTGCTCTGGCGCCCAGCCCGTCCCCATCCATGTGGTGCCAAACAGCTTCTGGGTGGACACGAACGGGAATTTCAGGGCAAGGCTTCTATTTGTGGTCCTGCCTGCCAGCCATAAACCCCAGCATGTTAGTTTCAAAGGCTCAAGGCCAAACGTACCACTGCAGCAAGTTAGACCAGTTTATAAAAGAAGCCCAAGATAGGCGATTTTGCCAGGATTTCTGTGTCACAGGGTCCTGCTCTTTAATTTAAATGTTTGGGCAAACTTCCCTGATGGTCACGGTGCCGGTGGCCAGTGAAATCTTACCAAACCTCCCTGCACTAATTCTGTCCAGAAAATGGTCGGAGAATCCTTCACGATCACAACACAAGTATTTCCCCGTCTTCATCATTCAGAACGATTGCAGAATTTTCCTAGGGATCTGTCCAGTTCCCAGGGGAAGGGTGTCCATCTCTCATTTTGCATCCCTGACATTTCGTAGAGCTGTCACTTTTGGAGGTAGATGCTGATAAACCAGGGCACAAGAAAATTACCTTATGGCATTTCTGTGACACAAAAGCTTCAGGTTCATTTCTTAACCGATACCTCTTTCCTAGTGGAATCAGAGGAGTTTGAGAAAGAAAGAGAATCAGGAATTCCTTTCCGTGCATGAAACCAATTCTGTTCTTCAACAAATGAAGGCTGCTAGGGACATGTTAACATTTCATCTTGCATATTTCTGTTCTTAGATGATGCTGAGCTGTCATTTCAGAGGAAACCCAGCCTCTTCGTCATACCTCCAGATTCCAATTTTCCCTGGACAGGGAGGGTGGACCAGCAGCTAACAAGGAAGGTGCTTGAGTTTCGACAGCTTATTAGTTCTGTTGTTCAGACTCAGGGCTCAGGGCCGGGTAGGACAGTGAGGTATGGGGGTGGGGAACCCAAGGCAGGAAGAAAGAGAAGAGTGTGAGCAACCCAGGGACTGGCTAATTTTCTCTTATAAAACTCAGTGCTGTTGTCGGCTCTGATTTCACCAAATGAAATCTCCAAATGACCAGTGGCAAAGAAAAAACACTGTCATTTCACAAAACTGCCTTGAGTTATGATTTCAATAAATCCTGCCTACTGTGCTTTTATTAAATCCCCAATACCTGCAACTTTTCTTGGTATAATAGTATTATTTCTCTATCATTAAAAAAAAAAAAACCCAAATCAGAACCATTTACATCTTGGGGCATACCCAGTGAGTTAGAAGCTTAAAGTCTCCTTATTTGGTTCAAGCTGATACCACATCCCTCTGTTGTTTAAAACGCTCCTGGGGAATCATATTGTTATTTTTCATTCCTATTTCTGGAGTTACTAGAAAGGTCGAACAGCTTTTTTTTTTTTTAGCCATTTATAATTCTCCCAAGCCTTCGGCCCTTTGTCTCTTTGCTAAGTGCTTTCCTAGAATAATTTTGGAATTATGGCGAATTATTAAGGCATTGAAGAGAAGAACATACTAGGGGATGAGGGGAGGGAAAAGGGAAGCGGGGGGAGATAGTTCTTGACACCTCCCACCCCAGCACCCAACACCTCCCTTTCCCTCAGGGCTAGATTCCTTCCACCTCACTTCCTTTTTTTTTTTTTTGAGTTGGACTCTCACTCTGTCGCCCAGACTGGAGTGCAGTGGCCGCTCCCGGCCACCGCAGCCTCGACCTGCTGGGCTCCGGCGATCCTTCCGCCTCAGCCTTCCAAGTAGCTGGAATTACAGGCATGTGCTACCACACCTGGCTGATTTTTTGATTTATTGTAGAGATGAGGTCTTGCTGCCCAGGCAGGTCTTGAACCCGCGGGCTCAGGCAATCCACTCACCTCAGCCTCCCAAAGACGCGGGATTACAGACTGAGCCACCGAGCCTGGCTTTTTTTTTTTTTTTGAGTAGGGGTCTCACTCTGTCATTCCGGCTGGAGTGCAGTGGCACAATCACAGCTCACGGCAGCCTTGACCTCCTGGGCTCAGACAATCCTTCCAACCCAGCCTCCTGAGTAGCTGGTACTACAGGCATGCACCACCATGCCCGATTAGTTTATTTTTATTTTTGTAGAGATGAAGTCTTGCTATGTTGTCTGAGGCTAGTCTAGACCTTCTGGGTTCAAGCTGTCCTCCTGCCTCAGCCTCCCAAAGTGCTGGGATTACAGGCATAAGCCACCTGGCTAAATCTCCATTCCCATTTTTTTCCTCCAAGGCCATGTCAAGTCTCTTAGGGTAGGTCACGCCTCTTCAAGAATGATTTATTTCCCAAGACTCCTCTTCATTAGTCATTCCACATAGAGGGAGAGACCTCTAATCTTGCGTCCTTACCCCCTCTCAGGTAAATCTGCCTCTGAGGACAAAGTAGAGATGGTCCCAGTGGCCCTGTCTTATTTAAAAAGTAAAATACTAGTTGGTATTTTGTTTGATATGAAACAAAATAAATCACTAAAGTTTGGTATGCTGAATTTTCCTTTTGCATGGGAAGACCTGAGGCCAAGGGTTGTCTCTGGGTCAACATTTGCATGAATATTCAGTCTCATTTCAGGTCTGCAAGAGAGCAGATGTTACCATGGGTGCCTCAGACAGCCCACCCAGGCCTTTCTCCTTCGCTCCTTAAAGGCCATGATAGCTGGGGCCATTCCTGAGTCATGTTTGCAAATGCATCCTAGAAAAAGTGCTACATACTTCATAGCTGAATATCACTATGGTCACCTTCAAAATACTCCTTTTGGGAAGCTAGGCACTAATGCCAGCACCTAGTCTACCCATAAAGGCAATTTTGGAACTTTTTTTCTGGAATGGCCAGAGCTGTCGTTGTATTACCCCCTTGATGTCCCAAATGTCATCAAAATGTCTTCCTTTCAATATTTCCTTTATCTGCAGGCAGAGAAAAAAGTTACTGGGGGCCAGATCAGGCAAACGGGGAGGATGTTCAATACAGTTATTTGTTTACTGGCTAAAAACTCCCTCACAGACAGTGCTGTGTGAGCTGGTGCATTGCCATGATGCAAGAGCTCCTTCAGGACTGTTTTTGCACATGCCAAGAATTTTTCATGCCAAGATTTTCAGTTAAGATTTTTCTGTTTCGCTATCGGTGTTTATTTGGTCTGCTATGCTTCTCACAGTCTGCCAATGATTTTGATGCACAATTTGATGAATTTTTGTAGTGTTTTCGTCAGTTCTGTTCATTACTGGTTGTCCTGACCTCTCTTCATCAGAGCTACTTTCTCTGTCCTCAGAAAAATGTTTAATCCATTTTTATACTGTCATTTTCTTCGTGGCATTATCCTCATAAACTTGGACTAACATGTCCCTGATTTCACTTCCACTCTTGCCCAGTTTAACAAGAAACTTAATATTTGTTCATTGCTCTAATGCAAGCTCTGACATTCTCACGATGGCACACAAAAACATGCAACAACAATAACAAATGCCACTCAGCAAGACACTGCCACACATCAACACGAGCATAACTGTGAGACACTGATACACCAAGGTTATGAAACCTTACTGAGTTGTTTGTACAGTGCTGCCAATGTAAGCACACAGTGGCAAGTTCGCAAACTTAAATGTCAGAACCTGTATGTCAAGTTTGCTTTGATAACAGCTTGTAACACTTAATCCTTGTTGTTGAGTATGAAACAGCCTTGATTCGGGGGTGGGCTCCAAGTATGTCACCTTGAAAACAATTCTGGTGAATCCCAAACAGAAAGCACGCAGACCAAATTAAGATGCTTGACTCTCATGGTTTATTAAATCATGGTTTATTGACTCTCATGGTTTATTAAACACAAAAGAAGAAGCAAGGGGAAAGGCATGTGTAGCACAGCAACCCCAGATCTGAAGGGCCTTGTGCATAAGGTTTTTTACATATTCCAAAGAAGTTACCCGGGGATCCAGCAGGGAAAGACACTGGTTTATTGGAACTTCCAGGAGGCACAGATGGCAGCTGGTCGGTGGGGGAAGAGTCCATGCCTCAGGGCAATACAGTAGATAGTTTTATAGGCAAGTAAGTCAATGAATCAAATTCCTGTCCTGTGTTTACAATGACATTGGTTACACAGGACGACCACATTGCTTTCAGTTTTGCTTGGTCACCACACGGTGACTCACTATTTTTTATTTTATTTTATTTTATTATTTTAAAGATGTGGGGTTCAGTTCAGGATTCAGTCTGCAAGCAGTCATCATACAGGTAAAATTTGGTCCCCACTTCATTTGGTTTGAGATCAGGTACCCTTACTGATGTAATGTGTCCCCACCTCCCTCTCATGGCAGTTTCCGGCTACTGCCAATCCCTTTCATATAGTATTATGGTAAATGTTCTAGGTCCATTTATGAATGAGAATATGTGGTACTCAGTTCAGAGACCAGCCTTGGCTGGAGGCTGCTCCCTGGGAGTGGGGCAGATGGAAGCCAGATATAGGGGAAAGAGGTGTTGGGACAATAGCCTCATAGATGGGTCAAGTAGCTGCACTTAGTACAGTGTTAAGGTGGGAGTGGAAGACTGCTCCCCTGAATCCTGGGTCACATGATGTCCATCAGTTTTGTCATCAACCTTCCCTGAGATCGGTTGCCTGGAGTCAACACACGCTTGTTCTATGGGAGAGATGTACAGGGGCCATACTTCTGCAGGCCAGTAGTCCCCCTTATCCAAGGTTTTGCTTTGTGCGCCTTTATTTACTCTCTACCTGAAAATATTAAAGAAGAAATTCTAGAAATAGACAATTCATTGGTTGTAAATTGTGCACCATTCTGGGTAGTGTGACGAGATCGCTTACCATCCTACTTCGTCCCATCCTGGACGTGAATCTTCCCTTTATCCATCAGATCCACACTGTAGAGGTTCCCCGCCCATGTGTCCCTTAGTAGTCTCTCAGCTATCAGATCAACTGTCCCTGTATGGCAGTGTTTTTGTGCAAGTCACCCTTTTTAATATTAAGACTTTTTAAAAATTAAAATTAAAAAAAAAATATATGTAGAGATGAGGTCATGCTATGTTGCCCAGGCTGGTCTCGAACTCCTGGGCTCAAGTGATCCTCCTACTTCAGCCTCCTAAAGTGCTGGGATTACAGGCGTGAGCTACTATGTCTGGCTTAGTCACCCTTAATTGACTTCATAATGGCCTCAAAGTAAAAGAGTAGTGATACTTGCAATTTGGATAGGCCAAAGAGAAGCAAGCCATAAGGAGCTTCCTTTAAGTGAAAAGGTGAAGGTTCTTGACTTCATAAGGAAAGGAAACAAATGTGTCTGTGGAGGTTGCTAAGATCTGTGGGAGGAACTCATTTTCTGTATGGACATTGTGAAGAAGAAAAAGGAAATTCATGCTAGTTTTGCTACCACACCTCAGACTGCAAGAGTTACAGTCCCAGTGTGTGATAAGGGTTCAGTTAGATGGAAAAGACATTCCATTTGTGGGTGGAAGACAAGAACAGAAATGTGTTCTGATCAGTAGCAATTGGGTTTGGTACTATCTGTGGTTTCAGGCATCCATTGAGTGTCTTGAAATGTGCCCCGTGCAGATAAGAGGATACCATTGTAGTTGGTCAATGAGTCTGAACAGCCACTGGTCCTATCTGCATTTCTTGGGCAGAACACATAGGATCCCAAAAGGGACATACTGAGTGTCATCGAAGGGTGGCCAAGGAAGGATGAGAAAAAACAAACAAACACTTAGAGGTGGCATGAACCCCACCTCGTAAGTTGGTCTTTCCATCCTTTCTGTTTATAAGGAATACTTTTGCTATTCCTTTTTTTGTTTCGTCTCATTCTGGACGTGAATCACCCCTTTGTCCATCGCATCCATGCTTTAGACACTCCCCGATCTCTACTGCAGAATTGAACATTGTCAAATAATATGACAAATTCATATTATACCTACTGGTGACCTTCACTTTGGTGAAGGTTACAAATTTCCAATATTGCAAAAAGAAAGTAAATAAAATTTGGCTTATACTTAAGGCATGAAGACATCAACTACACTGAAGGTTTTCAGAGGGTAGGGGTGCACAAATTTTGGTTCTCACCAGCCTCAGTTCACATCACTGGTTGACCCCAAGGATCTAGGGCTTATCTAAATTAGAGTTTGGACATGGCATATAATCTTAAAAAGACAAATGGACTGAGGAATTGACTATATCCAGATTGGTGAAATCTAGTAAAAAAAAACAAACAAAAAAACTGGAAGAGACTGCCCTGAAGGGAGAAAGAAATCCCCTCTTTGTAGTGCAACATTAAACCTTGCCTTAAAAGTGTTCTGGCCTTTGCCAGTGGCTTCTAGGTGGTGAAAGCTAAGCCCTTTTGTGTCATGGCTTGTCTTTGTTTGCCTGGAGGTTTTGAGTCACATTAAAAATGTGATTTAGTACCAAAATAAAAGTCCAAGTTTGGGACATAGAAGACAAAAATATAATACAAAAAAGTCAACGAAACAAAAAACTGATTCTTAGAAAGGATAAACAGGAGTGATGGACCCCTAGCTATACTGACCAAGAAAAAGAGAGAGAAAGCCCAAATAAACACATTCAGAAATGCAAAAGATCAAGTCACTACTGACCCTGAAGAAATACAAAAGATGATCAGAGACTACTATGTATATTGGTATGGAAATAAACTTGAAAATCTAAAGGAAATTGGAGAACTTTCTGACATCACACAAGCTCCCAGGTTGAAACAAGACCCTAAATAGACCAGTAACAATCCAGGAAATTGAATATGTCATAAGAAAACTACCTACAAAAAAAGCCCAGGACCATATGACTTTCCAGTAGAATTCTTCAAAATGTACAAGGAGGAACTGATACCAATCCTGTTGAAAGTATTCTAGCCGGGCTCGGTGGCTCAGCCTGTAATCCTGTGCCTTTGGGAGGCTGAGGTGAGTGAATTGCCTGAGCCTGCGGGTTCGAGACCAGCCTGGGCAGCGAGACCTCACCTCTACAATAAATCAAAAAATGAGCCGGGCGTGGTAGCACATGCCTGTAATTCTGGCTACTCGGAAGGCTGAGGCGGAAGGATCGCCGGAGCCCAGCAGGTCGAGGCTGCGGTGGCCGGGAGCGGCCAATGCACTCCAGTCTGGGTGACAGAGTGAGACTCCAACTCAAAAAAAAGAAAGTATTCTACGCAATTGAGAAAGATGAACTCTCCCCTAATCATTTCATGAAGCTAACTTCACATTGATACCCAAACCAGATAAAGATCCAACAAAGAAAGAGAACTATAGGCCAATATCCTTGATGAACATAGATGCTAAAATTCTCAACAAGATCCTAGCAAACCAGATTCAACATCACATCTCAAAAGTCACCCACCACGATCAGGTAGGGTTTATCCCCAGGATGCAGGACTGGTTCCACATTTGCAAGACCATAAACATAATTAAATACATCAACAGATGTAAAAACAAAAACAACATGATTATATCATCAGACTCCAGCACCCTTTCTTGATAAAAATCCTCGAACATCTAGGCATAGATGGAATGTACCTCAAAATAGTAAGAGCCATCTACAAAAAATCCACAGCCAGCATACTGCTAAACAAACAGAAATTGGAACCATTTTCCCTGAAAACTGGAATAAGACAAGGATGCCCACTCTCATCCCTCCTTTTCAACATAGTTTTGGAAGTCCTAGCTAGAGCAATCAGACAAGAGAAGGAAATTAGGGGTATCCAAATAGGAAAAGAGGAAGTCAAGTTATCCCTGTTTGTAGATGACATGATTCTATACCTCGAAAACCCGAGAGAATCTGTCAAAAACCTCCTTGCACTGATATAGGACTTTGGCAAAATCTCAGGGTATAAAAGAAATGAGCAAAAGGCAGTCGCATTTCTATACACCAAAAATAAACAAACAGAAACCCAAATAAACAGGACAATCCCATTCACAATAGCCACCAAAAAAATGAAATACCTCGGCATCTTCCTAACCAGAGATGTGAAAGACCTTTACAATGAAAACTACAAAACACTGCTCAAAGAAATCAGAGATGACACAAACAAATGGAAAAATATTCCAAGCTCATGGATTAGAAGAATCAACATTGTTAAGATGTCCATCCTACCCAAGGCAATCTACAGATTTAATGCAATACCCATTAAATTACCAGTAGCATTCTTCTCAGACCTGGAAACAACAATACAGGAATTCATTTGGAAACATAAACGACCACGAATAGCCAAAACAATCCTCAGCCAAAAAAACCCAGACAACAACAACAAAAAAACCCCAACAAAGCAGGAGGTATCACACTCCCAGACTTTAAGCTTTATTATAAAGTTACAATAATCAAAACAGCCTGATATTGGTTCAAGAACAGGCATATAGACCAATGGAACAGGATAGAGTTTCTAGAAGCAAAATCTCAATTTGTCAACCAACTCATTTCGAGAAAGCCTCCACCACCAACCTCTGGGGAGAGGAGAACCTATTCAGCAAATAGTGCTGGGAAAACTGGGTGACCACATGCAGAAGATTAAAATAAAACCCCTACCTCCACCATACACAAAGATGAACTCTAAATGGATCAAAGACCTAAACATAAAACCTCCAATTATAAGAACCTTAGAAAATGCAGGAGACACCCCTATGGAAATTGGAACTGGCAACCAATTCCTGATCAAAACTCCAAGTGCCCCATACCATAAGAGATAAGATAGACAAGTGGGACCTCATCAAACCGACAAGCTTCTGCAAAACCAAAGAAACCATTGAGAGAGCGAGGAGACAGCCCACAAACTGGGAAAAAAACACTTGCCAACTGTATATCTGACAAAGGCCTAATATCTAGAATCTATAAGGAACTCAAATGTGCCGAAAAGAAAAAAACCAAACAGCCCCATTATAAAGTGGGCAAAAGATATGAATAGATACTTCTCAAAAGAAGACATACGAGCAGCCAACAGAAAAATGAAAAAATGCTCATTCTCACTAATCACTAGAGAAATGCAAACTAAAACCACACTGAGATACCACCTAACTCCAGTCAGGGTGGCTATCATCTATGACTCAAAAACAACAGATGCTGGACAGGATGTGGGGAAAGGGAACACTTCTACACCATTGGTGGAGGAAATGTAAACTAATACAGCCTTTGTGGAAAACAGTGTGGCGATTCTAAAAGATCTAAAAATTGACCTTCCATATAACCCCACAATCCCATTGCTGGAAACATACCCGGAGGAACTCAAATCACTCTATGAAAAAGTTACCCGCATACGTATGTTTATTGCAGCATTGTTCACAATAGCAAAAACATGGAACCAACTGTGCTGCCCATCGAAAAAGGACTGGATAAAAAAATGTGATACATATACACGAAGGAATATTAAGTAGCCATAAAGAAGGACCAAATTCTGAACTTCCCAGCAACTCGGATGAACTTAAAGTTTATAACACTGAGTGATCTATCACAGAAACAAAGAACTGAGTATTACTTGTTCTTACTCATAAGCAGACTTGAACAATGATCATAATACTATAAGAAAAGGATTGGCAGCAGTGGGAAACTGCCAGGTGTGGGGGTGAGGGTAGGGGACAGGATTGGCAGTAGTGGGAATCTGCCAGGTGAGGGAGGGCACACCTCATCAACAGTGTACCTGTATAATGAACATTTGTATACCTAACCCTGAATTGTACCCTGTATCTTTAAAATAAAATATTTTTAAAAAGAAAAAAATGTGATTTAGGGTGGAGGCTTTGGGTCATGTGGTATTAGTTGACCTCTGGAGAGGCTGGATACTGAGGTTAGCCACATGGATGGAGCCCCAGTCAAAACTCTTGGTATTCAACACTCTCGGACCCCAAGGCTCAGGACAGCTTTTCGGACTGGCAAGAGACCGTGCATATTGTCACACACTCATGCATAAAAAATGGCACTGTCAATTCTACAGAGAGAGGACAATGGGAACTCCATGTTGGAAAGTCTCCTGGGCCCCACCCTATGCGCCTCTTCCCTTGGCTGACTCTAGTCTGTATCCTTTCCTTGGAATAAACCATAACCACAAAGTTAACAGCTTCCAGTGAGTTCTGTGAGTTCTCCTAGTGAATTAGTGAGCCTCAGAGTAGAGTCAGTGCTCCTCTGAACCTCACAGTTGGTGTAGAAAGTGAGAGCGGTCTTATGGATGGCTCCCACACTTGACATCTTCCCAAGTAAGAAACAGACAATGAAGGAAAGAAAAAGGATGAAGCTTAAGGTTTCCCTTGTGACTAATTTTGGGCCTTGCCCCTCCTCCAGCATCCCATTCCCTTCCCTCTATTGGTCCTGCATGAGTCCCCACTGGGGCCAGATTTTTAGTTATCAGTGAAGAAAGGAAAATGATTTGCAGAGCGTTTACCTTCATGGATTTCAGAGTATTTTATACGAGTCCAGTCAAGCCTCTCCTGCACTAGAAGGTTAATTAGGAAAGTAGGTTCATATTAACACCCTTTATTTGCTCTTAGGCACAGAGTAGGTTTGTGATTTGACCCGTGTTGGACAGCAAGCCTCTCTAAGCCTCCACAAGGCTCATCACTCTCAGAGGGTCATCAGTCACCCTGTCTGAGCTCAGACTGATTCACCTTTAAATACATCTCATTCAGCATCTCAAATTAGGACACCTGGGGTTCATTTGGGTTCAGGTGTTTTACCTCAACAACCAAACACATACATGCATTAAAGAAGCAAAGTCAACCCTTCAAGAGAAGTATCAAGTTCAACCACATGACAGTGCATTTTTGTAGGCCAATTTCATACAGTTCATCTTAATACATACAAGTTTGCTAACAGCTAAAGTAGCAGTTCTCAGTTTGACTGCACATGAGATACACTGGGGAGATTTAAAAACAAAACAAAACAACAAAAACAAAACTCAAGCCATACCCTAGACCAATTAAATTTTATCTCTAGGGGAACTCAAACAACAAGATTTTTAAAAACTCCCCAGGAGGGTTCAATAGGCAGTCAGGGCCAAGAACTTCAAGAACAAATTAAAATGTGTGGTTTCTACTAAATCATCAGCATCCCTCCTCATGGGTGACAGTCTTTTCATAGATGTTTCCTGGGGGCTTAGTATGAGTAAGCTTCTGATTAGACCCTGGGACAGCAGGAAGCCCACTGCCTTACCTCACAGCTCTTCTGTTTCCTTTCCACCCTTGTCTACCTCTCTCCACATGTGTACCTGGGATTATGCCACCAAGTGAACAGTGCCCCTCTTCAGGTGTCTTTTGTGCTGTGTTGTTTCTTCTGGTGGGCTCACCTGCAGGTCCCTCTTAGCAATTATCTGTGACCCTCACCTGGAAGAACAGTTTTCTCTGTCCCTTAGAGTCATGTTTCACAAGCTGCTGTGGTCTAAGGACCACCTGCCTCTGAACCACACATGGACGTTTGTTTCAATGCAGGTCCTGGGTCCACCCTAGGCCAGTTCAGACTCTTTAGGGGTGAATCCCAGGAGTCAACATTTTTTAACAAGAGCCCCCTCCTGACTAAGGTATCTGCTGTGCACCAAGAGTTTGAGAATCAGCCAAGGGACTCACCCTGGCTGCCTGGCCACAGGGTCAGTGACCTCCTGTTCTCACTTCTTTTGGGCCATGCTAGCCATATCCAGCACTGACCACACAGAATAGGCTGGCTTCCCAGGCAGCACTGGTCACACCCCCTCTCAGAGTTGCTCTGTGTCTCACATCTTAGTGAGATGTTGGGACCCTGAAATGCCTCAAACCTTCCTCGGTATAAAGGAGGGATCTATTTACATATACACTTGACCTTTGAACATGAGTTTAAACTGTGTGTGTTCTACTTATACATGAATTTTCTTCTGCTTCTGCCACCCTTGAGATAGCAAGATCAACTCCTCTACCTCCCCTCCTCAGCTTCCTCAGTGTGAAGACAATGAAGACTTTATGATGATCCACTTCCACTTATGAATAGTAAGTATATTCTCTTCCTTGGAAACATTTCTTTTCTCTAGCTTGTCTTATTGTAAGAATACAAGATATAATATGCATTAACATGCATGTGTTAATGGACTGTTAAAGTTGTCAGTAAGGATTCAAGTCAGCAGTAGGCTTTTAGTGGTTAAGTTTTTGGGGGAGTCAAAAGTTACACGTGGATTTTTGCATAGGTGTCAGAACCCCTAACCTCTGTGTTGTTCAAAGATCAACCATATTATCTATCTATCCATTCCTCCATCCATCCCTCCTCCTCCTTCTCCTCTTCTTCTCTTTCATTCTCGTCACACCCACTACATGCCAGGCACTGTACTAGGCACTTGAGACAGAAATGAACAACACCATCAAGAGTCTCTTTCCCTAGGGAGATCTCATCCCAGTGGAGGAAGAAAAACAATGTTTCCTGGGGAAGCAATCACTTCAGGCACAGCACAGCATTGTTGGAAAGCTACTCTCCTAGGCGCAAAATATAATTTGTTTACAAACTTTTTCATTCTCTCTTTAACCATTATTTTCCTTCCTTTACAACTGTAGAACAAGGGGCAGCAGATTCCTGTTTCACCTGAAATGACTTGGAGTTCAGTCTCTCCCTGTTATAGATGGTACTCCCTGGGGCTGTTTCTGAAATGAGTGCAGCTTGTTGATTTTGAGCAGAAAACAGAATGAGTGAGAGGGTGGGGCTGGCTAGGTCAGTGTTAGGGGAAGGGTGGAATGAGCTGGAAGGGTGGAAATACTGTGTTATTTTAATCATGGTGATAGTTCACACCAGACTCCATAGACTCCGCCAGAACCCCAGTGGCTCGAAACCCCAGGCCGACTGTATCCTGGTCCTGGCAGAGAGCAGGCACATTCAAATAGAGTAACTGAAAGATGTTTGGTAAAAAGTCTATTGTCAAAGGTGTGGCTGGTTTACAGAAACCATAAAGGACAGGGCAGAAGCCTGGAGGCTGTTACCACCTGTGATGCAGCAACCCCAAATCCGAGAGGGCTTGTGCGTGAGGTTATTTACATACCCCAAAGCAGTCATATTTCCAGTGGGGAAAGACATTGGTTTATTAGAACTTACAGGAGGCACCGATGGTGGCTGGTCAGTGAAGAAAGAGTCCGTACCTTGGGACAGTACAGCAAGGCATTTTTATAGTCAAGCAAGTTAATTATTCAACTTGCTATGAGGTGGTTACAATCACCGTGAGTAAAGGTGAGGACAATATTGTTCTCAGCTCTGCTCAATCACCTGCACCCTAACTTGTTAATGGGAATAATGCATATCCTGCAGAGACCAGCCTTGGCCAGAGGCTGCTCCCTAGAGGACAGAAAGAAGCCAGATATAGAGGGAAAGAGTCAATGTCCGGACAATTACCTCACACCATCTCTCACTTGAAGGGGCAAACAGAGGGAGCAGCCACCCTGAAGTGAAGAGGGCGGTCAAATGACGAGGGCTATCTGACAGGGGCTGTGCCACTGGCCAGATGGACACAGCCAGCCTGGAGCCACTAGGCAAGAGGGGAACTGGGAAGATAAACATTCAGAGCTCTCCTCTCCTCCCCTCCTATGCTCCCACTGGTGCCTCCCGCTGGAAGCTGGAGAAGAGAGAGGCTGGTGATGCAGTCCAGACAGGCCAGGCTGGACACGCAGGGTTTAGCGATGAGGGCAGGAGGGCAGAGGGCAGATGGAAAGCATCTGTCTGTCCATTTATCACAGCATAGTCTAGGGGACCTCTGCTTCCAGGGAAAGGGTTTTGAAACCCAGTCCTTCATGAGGCCAGACCCCACACCCTCACTCAGCTGCACAGCAAAGCCTTTTGGAGCTTGAAGAGAACCTTCCCCTTCTTATGACTCTGGTGGGCGACCACAGAGCAGGCTGATCTCTAGGGAGAGAAGCCTGCTGAAATGGTGTTCTTCCAAATCATCTGTTCAGATTACCCCTTTCTCTCTGTCCTGCTGTATTGCCTGTAGTTCTAGCCACAGGCAAGGGGTGTGTGTGTGTGTGTGTGTGTGTGTGTGTGTGTGTGTGTGTGTGTGTGCGTGCGCGCGCTTGGTCCGTAGTTTCTAGGTGACAGGCACATAATGTTTTTGTTTTTTGTCGACGTCTCACTCTGTCGGCTGGAGAGCAGTGGCACAATCACAACACACTGCAGCTGTGACTGCCTGGGCTCAGGTGATCCTTCCGCCTCAGCCTCCTGAGTAGCTGGGACTATAGGCGTATGTCACCATGCCCAGCTAATTTATTTATTTTTTATTTTTGTGGAGACAAGGTTTCACTATTGTCTATGCTGATCTCAAACTCCTGAATTTAAGCAATCCTCCAGCCTTGGCCTCCCAAAGTGCTGGAATTACATGTGTGAACCACCGCGCCCGGCCCAACATAGGTTTCACCAACCAGTCGTTCTGGAGCTGATGGGCTTCGGCACGTGGCCAGAGCTGCCACTGCTACTGGTGACCACTGAGCCCCAGGATGGGAATTCTCCATGCACCCTCCTCCTCGCAGAAGTGAGCACTGTTCAGAGCCACGTGCAGCTGAAACCTCGCTTTCCCTACTTCCCTTGAGACATGTAGGGCAGACCTCAGCCTGTCTCATACAAGAGAGGTCAGGGTTCCCAATTCGGTGTGTGGGAAGTTGGGGGTGTATAAAGGGGAAGGCTGCCAGTTTAGTGAACAAAGAACTCAATGAACAGAAAAGTTAAGGAACGTTTCCCAGGACCTAAAACAGAACTGTCTCCACTCTGACGGCAGAGTCTAGGGTTGCACTTTGAGAGGCCCCTTGCTGCTTTTTAAGTTCCCAAGAAGGCAGCATGCTGCCATTAATGCCACAGTTCATGTGCGTTTATTAGGTTCCTTGTCTCTCAGCCAGGGGCAGGGCTTGCAGCACGGAAGCCACAGGCCCCAGACCTGGGAGGAGGCAGGGGGAGGCGGAGGCCGTTAAGATGGCTCTCTGCTTCCAAAAACTGAATAGTGAATGTTCTCACTTGTGAGCGGGCCCTGATTACCGGACACACGAGCACAAGGGTGAGAACAACAGACACTGGACACTGCTGAAGGAGGGAGGAAGTAAAGTTGGATAAGAGGTACACAGTCGCACACTGGGTACCAGGTCCACTACCGGGGGGAGAGAGGGTCTTCTAGAAGTCCAAATCTCACCTGCATGTATGTAGTAAATACTCTCTTGTACCCTACAACTCATGAAAAGAAAAAAAAAGATGGCTCTTTGCTATTCTGGGTTCTTACACAGTCCCAGCAATCCTAAAATCCTAATTGAAAACATGAAGTCACCAGAGAGCCCAGGAACCCCTGGAGCCTTCTCTAGAGAGAGTGTGACTTTTCCTGTCTGCCTGGCAACTTGAAAACTCCTGCACCCTCTTCCTCCTACTTCCTGTCCTAGCCTTCTAGCCGCCCCCAGGGAGGTCCTGGGGCTTAAGGAAAATGACAACCTCAGAGACCATCTTCTCTGGCCAAAGCAAACCTGGAACTAAACATGAGGGTTCAACACACCAGACCAGAAGAGACAACCCACCATGCACACTCTACTTGTGAGCCAGCCCTGTGCTGGCTAGCTGGTGGGAGAGGAGGAAGGTAACACACAGAAACCATGCTTCCATCAAGCAGTTTCAATTCTGCTTGAATTGTACAAGGTGGAGGTTGTGTTTTCTAGAAGGGCCAGTTGAAAGACTCATTGATCATCCCAGACTGTGAAATTGGGGGGGAAAGAAAGCAGCGAGGGCAGCATTCTGGAGGTGAAAAAAAAAATCCAGATGGGCGGGATGAGGAGGGGACAGGCCCAGGAGGGGATGGGCCACCAGACCTGTCATCCTCAGGGTTCGGGGAGGATTTTGTCTGCTGGCCTAAGATAGGCCTCTGTCCTGTTCATACAAACCAGCTGAGTCATCGCTATCTTTTGATCCACTTCACCCAGCTCCCAAGTCATGGTCCAACCCTGCTGGAGACCCTGTAATTGTGGCCAGGACAGATACCCCACTGTGTTCTAGGCCCTCTTTGCTTCAAAGGCCATAGGAGGGGTATCCCTCACAGGTGCTTTGTTGGTTGGTAGGCCACTCTTCTGAGTTACACAGGGAAGGATTTAGTTCCCACATCCGCCCCAATGGATATCCCACCACGTGGCCCAGAAGTATGACTTCCACCACTCACTACATCTTTATGCTACAGAATATGACAGTGAGGTAAGAAGATGAGCTGCACCAGCCTTTCAATTGAAGAATCACCTTGGCGCATCTTGAGGTGAAATGCTGCCTGTCATTGAGGAACTGTAGGCTAACTGCCTGGGATTGTCCTGATTGACAGAGAGCTGTTCGTATATGCTTGTTAATCAGTTAACATGGTCCAGGGTCAAGTGAACCCTTTCAAAAATTTTACCTTGTCAAAAAAAAGTTTTGTTTTCAAGCATGTATTTCAGTCTTACCAAAAAGAGAATGCATACCTATTTGTTTATTTTCAACCTTGGCACTGCTGATTCCAGGCCCAAGAATTCTTTGCCATGGGGGCTATCTGTGGCTTATAAGATGCGGAACAGCATCCTTGGCCTCTACCTACTATACCAGAAGCATCCACTCTACCCAACCAGTCATGACAATCAAACACGTCTCCAGACATTGCAAATGTCCCTTGAGAGAGAGACAGAGAGAGAGAGAGAGAGAGAGAGAGAGAGAGAGAGAGAGAGAGAGTGTGTGTGTGTGTGTGTGTGTGTGTGTGTGTGCAAAATCACTCACAGTTGAAAACCCACGACTGTGGAGCAATTTTATTCAAACAACAAACATGGATTGAATACTCATGCGATAATTCAATATTTAAACATCTGACCTGAACCAGGAACTAGGGGGTAAAAGTGTGATTACAACATCATCCTGTTCTTTGTAAGCTTGCAGTCTGAGACTGGAGATGTCCCACGGATGCCTGGACAGAAGATAGAAGGCTACATGCCTTAGGTGGGCCCTTACCAAGGCTCACTTGGGATCAGGAATGAAATCGTTTTTCCAGAAAGTCCCCAGCAGACTCTTCCTATGTCTCATTGGCAAGCAATGGGTTTCATGCCTACTTCTAGGTCAATCACTAGCTAAGGGGAAAGGTGATTTCAACAGAGGCTTGGCTAATCATGACTCATCTTCCAGGGTAGGGTGTTTTTATATGCCCACCCACCGACCTGCAAAGTCCATTTTTAATGTATTTTATTTTTGCAAGGAGGTACATAGGATGACTGCTGATGATTCTGTCAACAATGTCTGCTACAGCGTGTCCCAAGAATGGGTCCTCCCATTCTTTCATCCCTTTATAATATATCTTTTATATACATTTATATTAATTTTTTTATTCTGCTCTTTGAAGTCCCAGAAGCTGCTTTTTAAATTTTTTGGCTTTGCTTTCTATGAGAAAGTCAAATCT
The DNA here is from genome assembly GCF_000164805.1 of Carlito syrichta. Classification (NCBI taxonomy): domain Eukaryota; kingdom Metazoa; phylum Chordata; class Mammalia; order Primates; family Tarsiidae; genus Carlito; species Carlito syrichta. The sequence goes on from NW_007257570.1 coordinate 166,106, forward strand.
GGGCTGCCTTTGATAATGTCACAGTAGAATAAATGCATCATGTCAAGAACAGACTCAACCCGGAATCCAGCAGGTTCTGTCTCAGAATGTGAGTGGTTCATCGTGGTTGCTAAGAGTTGATTCATCCCCTGACCAAAAGGGTTTGCCAAAGCCTGGAGGCCAACATCTGTATTATTAATAAATTGGCTGTTATTAATAACAGCCAGGCCACACTAAGAAACCACTGGTTATGCTTCAAGTGCTTGTGACCAGCAACTGTGGACACTTCTGCAGGAGGATCTGCCGAGTGAGGGCCCAGGGCTTGGTTGGTTGTGTGCTGGGTTGTTCTGCCCACAGTTAGTACAAGTTCAGGTTTGCACAATCACAGTCACCATGTGTTGTGTACTCACCATTTGCCCCCTACGTGCATGATTTTATTTAACCCTCATGACAGTCCTGGGAGGTAGGAGTCTCCGTCACTGACTGGCATATGAGGAAACTGACTCAGAGAGAGACAGTAGCTCCCCAAGATCACCCAGCTAGTACCTGGTAAAGTCAGGATGCTCATCTAGGCTACCTAGTGCTCATCTGCATGTCCAGATGCTGAGTGGGCTTGTGAAGGGAAAGGATGGCCCTCTGTTAGGTTAAGGACTAAAGCAAGGAAAGCAGACACAGAAGGTAGACGCGGGAGGCTGTTAGATCCTCCTCGGAGGGTGGAGGACCAGCGTTCGCTGGCATCTTCTCCAGCATCCACATGACACTCAAGAATTACTGGACCCCTTTGGGTGTCCCATGCCTGCCTGTTTGCAGACATCTCCCTAAATTGCCCAGACCTCCTCTTTTCCATCTGCCCTCCACAAACAACTGACCCCGAGTTACGAGCCTTCGTGGTGGTGTGGGTGGGCATATAAAAACACCCCACCCCAGAAGATCAGTGCAGGCTCTTCCTTCACAGACTGACTCCATCTGCAGCGTCCTCTACCAGAGCATGTCCTCATTCTCACCTTCCTTCACAGGTCAGCTCAAGTACCACCATCTCTGGTCAGTTCAAGTACCACCACCTCCATGAAGTCCACCTGGGTGGTTTGTGTGCCTCTAGTAAATTTTTTTTTAACTTGAGACAGGTTCTTGCTATGTTGCCCAGGCTGGTCTTTTTTTTTTTCAGTCGAAGTCTTGTTCTATCACCCAGACTGGAGTGCAATGACATGCTCAAGGCTACCGCAGTCTTGATTTACTGGGTACAGGCGATCCTTGCCCCTCAGCCTTTCAAGTAGCTGGAACTACAGGAATGTACCACTGCATCTGGCTAGTTTTTTGATTTATTGTAGAGATGAGTCTTGCCAGGTTGCCCAGGCTTGTCTCAAACCCCTGGACTCAGGCAATCATCTCAACTTCACCTACCAAAGTGCTAGGATTACAGGCATGAGCCACCATGCCTGGCCACCCCAGGCTGGTCTCAACTCCTGGCCTCAAGTCATCCTCCTGCCTCAGCCTCCCATAGTGCTGGGATTACAGGAGTGAGCCACCATGTTCAGCCTGCTTCTAGTAATTTTGAGGGGTGCCCTTTTGTTGTTTAATTTGTCTCACATTAGCACTAACTGTGGGGTATCTGCTTCCCAATCCAATTATGAGATCCTCGGGGCAGAGACTTCGGTGTCCCTCCCTAGTATCCAACAGGGTGTATTGCAGGCTGCATACGTTTATTTAATTGGATTAAAACGAATAATTCAAAATTGATTCCCTGAAGTGATTGCGTTTCAGCCATAGCCTTTATAAAGAAATTAAATATGCCTTGCCCTCATTTTAAATGTCTGCACCTTATTATGGGGCTTTGGCTAGATTTGTCCTGCAAATTTGTCTCAGCTCACAGAAGCTGAATGCATCCTGAAACCACTTAGCAAGGTGGCCTTGATTCTCCAACACACAGAGAACGCTGACGCGATCCTAGTCAAATCAGGCTCTTATCAGGTAAAGACGTAAAGACTATTGCTTGCGTGTCTTCCCAGTTTCCTCCTGCAGATATAGGAAAATTTAAATCTTATTTTATAAGGAAAGCTTCAGAAAAGATTCTCTGTGGCAGGAGAAGTTAGTGATTTGAGAACAACTCCTGTCTACCTGGAATGTGATTGATTGAGGGACTTTGGGGCATTCAGTAGATTAATGTGACATAGATTGTTGTACGGGAAGATGATGAGACCTAGTGGACCCTAGGAACTAGAGCTGGATTCTATTGTAATGAAGCTTGGAGCTTCAGGATGGACATATAAGGAGATTTAGAACACATAAGGAGATTTCTGGGGAGCACAGTAGCTTACGCCTGTAATCCCAGCACTTTGGGGGGCCACAGTGAGAGGATTGCTTAAGCTCATGAGTTTGAGACCAGTCTGGGCAACACAGCAAGGCCTTGTCTCTACAAAACTAAAATAAAATAAATTAGCTGGGCATGGTGATGGGTGCCTGTCATCCCAACTACTCGGGAGGCCAAAGAATTGCCTAAGCCCAGGAGGTTGAGGCTGCAGTGAGCTGTGATCATGCCACTGCACTCCAGCTTGGGTGACAGAGTGAGACCATGACTCAAAAAAACCCAAAAAACAACAAAAAAGGAGGCATCTGAATATCAGGACAACTTCCTTCCCCTCACATTTGTCCAAGACCCATTATTCTTCATTCCTTCAGCAACTGTCTTCCCCCGTCTTCACCTTGACCCCGCCTTTCTGAGATATGGACAATTCACATTTTCTCCATTGCAGTGAAGTGATGGTGTCAAGGTCTGGTTCCAAATGAGATGCTGCCCCTGAGACTCCGCCCTGTAAGAATTCTGGGCCTGCCACTGGACAACAGAAGTGGGGAACTGGTCAGATCTCCCTGGCGTCTGGCTGGGGTCAGTGGGCCCCCAGGGCAAGATACTGGGGTGTGGGATATACATCCGATCAGGTTTAGGGGAAAGGTCTTGTTCTAGCCATTAGGGCAGCTAGAAAAGAGAATGTTGGGGGGAAGGGGTGACGTGGGGGAGAGGTTGGGAACTGAGGTGGACAAAACAGTCTAAGCCTGACCACGAGGGCTCTGTGCCCAGGAGAATGAAGACCAGGGCTCTGGCATGTCAATACCCTTCTGTGTAAAACGCCCCATCCCTTCCCACCTGCTTGGCCCCACCTGTGGGCCCAGGCCACCACCTTCTTCCTCCTGGACTATTCTCCCTGCTTCTTCCTCTGTCCCTCTGTGGGCCACATGATAGCCAAAGTGGGTGCACAGGGCTCCCACTGTCCCATAGCTTCCACACCCAAGGCCCTGCTCCCTCCCCCCAAAATCCCCTGCTCTGACACACACTGCTTCCCGGGGTTTTATGAAGCCGAGTACTCAGCTTTGGCTCCATTTCTTTGATGTATGAGTGTCCCTTCACTCACCCCTCAACCCATGGGTACAGCCCTCCTCTCTTCACTGCTGTGTTCTCAGCCTCCAGGGAGAGCCTGGCTCCTAGGAGCGCTCAGTGAGTGTTTATTTACTGAATGGAATAAAGAATGAATGAGCAATGAATGGTTATAATTTGTCCTCTGGGGTCCCACAAACAACAGCAAGCACAGTTGAGATGCAGGAGCAGGTAGGGAAAGCGTGGGGGAGGAAGGCTGGGATCCCAGAGACATGGGCTAGGAGGGAAAGCTAATCACCCTGGTGACAGAGGCCAAGAGACACCTGAGGGCACCAGGGCAGGCAGTGGGGGGCCAGAGAGGACTCTGGAAAACCTCCCTTCACACTGGCTGACGCTACACTGAAATCTCCCCACCCACAGTGCCTGGCTAGGCAGAGCTGGGGCCATAGCCCCTCTGGACAAGCAGGTGTGCTCAGCAGCTCACCACCCCGAAGCAGGCCTCAACTCGGTGGTGTCTAGAACAGCACCTCCATACAAACCTCACTCCTAATGTTAACCTGTATTTGCAGTGGCTTCTCCGAAGGGACCCCGCTCCGACTTATGCTCTGTGGATGTGTCTGATGACCAAGTCCTGCCAGGGCAGGATGGAGGATTGGACTCTCAGAGTGTTGTTCAAGATGAGGCAACAACTTTTCTAGGTAGGACTCCGTCACCGGTGAGGGAGAAAGGTGTGTGTGGGAGAGAATGAGTGAGTGAGCATGCATTGTACACATGTGAGAGTGAGCGATCAAGTGTGTGTGTGTACGAGAGTGTGTGTGAGAGAGCAGAGCATGCGTGCATAAGAGTGTGTATGTCGCTGAATGCATGTGTGTGAGTATACATGCATGAGAGTGGATGTGCCTGTGTGCGTGTGAAAGTATGCATGAGTGTGAGTGTCTGAGTGTTGAGTGTATGTGTGTGTGAACATGTGTGTATGTATGTGAGAACATGTGTGTGAGTGTATATATCTGATTGTGAATGAGAGTGTACACATGTGAGTATGTGAGCATACCTCTGTGTAAGTGTGTGTGAATGGGTGAACACATGTGTATGTATATGAGAACATGTGTGGGAGTATACGTCTGAGTGTGAATGTGAGCACACACATGTGAATGAGTATGCGCGAGTGTACATCTCTGTGAGTGTGTGCAAGTGTGTGAACATGTGTGTATGTATGTGAGAACATGCGTGTGAGTATACATGTCTGAGTATGAATGAGAGTGTATACATGTGAGTGTGTGAGAACGTACATCTTTATGAGTGTGTGAATATGCATGTATGTATGTGAGAACATGTGTGTGAGTATACATGTCTGAGTGTGAATGAGCGTGTACACGTATCTGAGAGTGTACACCTCTGTGAGTGTGTGAATATGTGCATATGTGAGTGTACATGTCTGAGTGTGAGTGAGCATGTACACTTGAGTGAGAGTGTACATCTGTGTGAGTGTGTGCACACAGAGCACACAGAAGGCTTGGGTTTTCTCCCTCTGACTGACTTGTCTCGGAGTTCATGTCTGGAAGGACCCTCCCAAGTGTGGAGCCCTTCTCAGCCAGGCACCCTGAGGGGATGTCCTGCCCTTTTGCACAGACTGATTAATGACCACCCTTGTAGACCTGGGAATAAACACCACCTCCAGCCTGGCCCAGGAGTCCCTACAGCAGTGGTCCCCAACTTTTTTGGCATCAGGGCCTTGTTTTATGGAAGACAATTTTTCCATGGGCTGGGAGTGGGGCGGGGGGTGAGGAAAAGGGACTGACTTCAGGATGATTTAAGGGCATTACATTTATTGTGCACTTTATTTCTATTATTACATTGTAATATATAATGAAATAATTATATAACTCACCATTTAAAAAAAGAGGCTCAGATGGAAGTGGTAAATCAAATAGTGAGCAGGCCACACGCAGACTGAAATAACTGTCGGGTTCTGATGTAAAGCTTGCTATCAGATGCAGTTGTACAATTGATTTATTTATTACGGGTTCCATACAGGCAAACCTCACTGCTAATGTTAATCTGTATGTTAATCTGCTCCCCAGTGCTTGTATCACAAACTCTGCATCACAGCAGGTGACACAATCAGCCCTTCTCTCCATGGTCACCACCCTCTCTCCAGGAAGGACACTTGAGAAGCATGTGTGTGTAATGTTTGGTTTGGGTGAAACGTGCTGCTGAAATCCAAAACACTGCAGAACTCAAGGGAAAACAGGACGGCTGTGGAGGCCATGGTTCTTGTTTCCAGTAAAAAACAAAACAAAACAAAACACCCCCCCAAATAAAAACCAAACAACAAAAACAAGAAAAAGGTCTGAAGCTGGGAAGATGGTCTGAAGCTGGGTGCAATGACTCATGCCTATAGCCCCAGCACTTTGGGAGTTTGAGGTCAGAGGATTGCCTGAGCCCAAAAGTTCAGGACCAGCCTGAACAACATAGCAAGATCTCATCTTTGCAAGATGTCTTAAAAATTAGCCAAGTGTGTGGTGATGCACACCTATAATCCCAGCTACTAAAGAGGCTGAGGTGGAAGGATCACTTGAACCCAAGATGTTGAGGCTGCTGTGAGCCATGATTGTCCCACTGAAGTCCAGCCTGGGTGACCCACACACACACACACAAAGGTAAAAAGATCTGATAACTTGTGTACATGAAGGAGAATATTTATAGGTGCTGAGAAAGCCTTTTATTTTTTCTGATTTAAAATTTTCTGAAAGGTTTGGGGTGTGTGTGTGTGTGCATGTGTATGTGGGGGGGGGTGTGGAAAAAATTCCCACTTTAATTCCATAGGAACGTTGTTATTATAAAACTTTAAGCATAAGATAGCAACTCTATACTCTGGTGTTTCATATTTAAACTACAGAAAATCAAAGATATAGAGAAACTTCTGAAAAAGGCCAGAGGGAGCAAAAAAACACCTTACCTACAGAAGAACGAAGAGAAGAATGACATCAGACTTCTCCTCAGAAGCCACGGAAGCAAGAAGAGGACGACTTAAGGTGTTGAAAGAATAAAAAGTCACCAATGGGGACATCTGTACCCAGTGGAACTATCCTTCACTGGGTAGAAAGTGAAGGAGGAAGAAAGACTTTTCAAAGATGGAGGAGGAACTTTGTCACCAAGACAATTTGCAAGAATTATGAAAGAATTTCTTCAGAGGGAAGAAAACAATGCACATTGGACACTCAGACCTACATATCTAGAGAACAATTTCAGAAGAAAATGACAGATGGTTTGAAGAAAAATGTTCATCTTGAGCAAAGTCCGGGATGCCTCCAGCAAGGAACTGTGGGGTAGAAGCAAATAATTTGAGATCAGAAGGAACACATAGAAATGCTAGAGTACTTGAATGCACAGATCAAACAGGTCATGACTGACAAAATGAGCCCATTAGAATCTCTGACTGAACCAGGCTGTCTACAGAGACTGGCCTATCAGTCAGAAGTTGATCTGGGCCAGGTGCAGTGGCTCATGCCTATAATCCCAGCACTTTGGGAGGCTGAGGCAGGAGGATCTCTGGAGCCCAAGAGTTCAAGACCAGCCTGGGCAACATGGCAAGACTTTGTCTCCACAAAAAAAATCAAAACATTAGCAGGGCATGGTGGTGCATGCCAGTAGCCCAAGCTACTCAGGAGGCTGAGGTGGAAGGATCGCCTGAGCTCACGAAGTTATCCTTTGAATGTGTGCTTTGAAAGTGTCCTTTTAAATGTGTCCTTTGAAAGGCCTGAAGGAAAAATAACAAAAACACTACAGAAAATTGTGTGAAGAAAATCAAATGAATGAAAAGCTTTCAGGACAAACGAAAAGGCTCCAAACCTCGGAAGCATTTTTGTGGTGTGAAAATTCACAGCTTGGAAGTGAGATTTAGAGGCTTCAGATGAAGCTTCAAATACTGCCTGAGCTACATTGAGGACAAGGAGGGCAACCGCAGGGAAAATCTGCTGGGGAGGAAAGACACTGCTTGGAATCAAGAAGAAACTTCCGGCGGGGCGTGGTGGTACACGCCTATAATCCCAGCACTTTGGGAGGCCAAGGCAGGTAGATTGCTTGAGCCCAAGAGTTTGAGACCAGCCTGGGCAACAGAGTGAGACCTCATCTCTACCAAAAAAAAAAGCCTGTAGTCCCAGCAACTTAGGAGGCTGAGGCAGAAGGATTGCCTCTGCCCAGGAGGTTGAGTCTGCAGTGAGCTGTGATTGTGTTACTGCTCAAGCCTAGGCAACAGAGTGAAACCCAACTTAAAGAAAAAAAAAACACCCAAAACTTTCTTTACAGAATGGTGGTGCAAGACAAGGACAAATGATTAGAAATAATCACCTCTTTCTATCAAAGGAGATTCTCTTCTATGAGAAGAGAGTTAGAGGGAGCTTGGTGACTATTCTCTCGACTGAGGGAATGATCACAGTAAGAAAACACGGGCTAACATCAAGTTCAAGTTGCAGCCTTTCCAAAGGAGCCGTTTTGCTCCTACTGCTCCAGGAGCTGGCCACATAGGTCTGGAAGTACCAGGGGGCCCCCTGAGTCATCAGGTCACCCAGAAAAATGTAGGGTGGTGGCTGTGAGCCTCAGGGCTCTGGGGTCACCTGCAAGTTTCACGCATCTGTCACAGCAGCAGGATCCTGAATACCCATGATCACAGCAGGATATCGTGTGCTGCCGCTTTCTTGTTTGTTTGAATCAGGGTCTCACTCTGTCACGCAAGCTGGAGTGCAGTGGTATGAAAATGGCTCACCATAGCCTCGACCTCCTGGGCTCAGGCAACCCTTCTGCCTCAGCCTCCCGAGTAACTGTGACTATAGGCGCATGTCACCACGCTGGGCTAATCTTTTGATATTTTGTGAAAAAAGTCCTACTATGTTGCCCAGCCTGGTCTCCAACGCCTGGGCTCAAGCAATCCTCCCAGCTCAGCTTCCAAAGTGCTGGGATAACAGGCGTGAGCCACCGCACCTAGTCTGTGCTGTCTCTCTTTTCTTTCTTTTTTTTTTTTTTGAGTCAGAGTCTCACTCTGTCACCCAGGCTGGAGTGCAGTGGCATGTTCATGGCCACCGCAGGCTTGACCTGCTGGGCTCAGGTGATTCTTCCACCTCAGCCCTCCTAGGATTTGGAACTACATGCATGCCCCACCATGTCAAGGTAATTTTTTGATTTACTGTAGAGATGAGGTCTCGCCAAGCTGCCCAGGGTGGTCTCGAACCCATGGGCTCAGGTAATCCTCCCACCTTGGCCTCCCAAAGTGCTGGGATTATAAGTGTGAGCCAGTGCACCCAGCCCTGTGCTGTCTCTTTAAATCACTTTAAGGAGTGATTTTGATTTATCTCTTTTTAGTTTAGCTAGTAGATTTAGTTGATGCTACAATTGCTTTTATCCAAGTGATATAGCATTATCATTTTAAGATAGTATTTTTCAAATGAACAGTCACTTGATATAATGCTTGCGAATATATTAGTTCCATGTCATTGGACCTCTACAATTAGGTAGTATAAGCATTACATTTTGATTTAAATGTAAGGTTCACTTTACTTAAGCCATCTTTAAATAGAGATGTTTAGAACAATAAAGGCCATTTTTGTATACTAGAAACAATTATTAGAAATTTGTATGAGTAATTTCACATTTACCAGAATACATTTTTATTGGTTTAAAAAAATGGTTGGCTGGGCTAGGTGACTCAAGCCTGTAATCCTAGCACTTTGGGAGGCTGATACAGAGGACTGCTTGAGGCCAGGAGGTTGAGACCAGCCTGGGCAGCATAGCAAGACTCTGTCTTTACAAAAGATAATTTTAAAAAATTAGTCAGGTATGATGGCATACACTTATAGTTCTAGCTACTGAGTAGGCTGAGATGGGAAGGACTGCTTGAGCCCAGGAAGTTCAGATTACAGTGCGCTATGATGGTTTCACTGCACTCTAGTCTGTGTGACAAAGCAAGATACTATCTCAAAAAAAAAAAATCAGGGAAAAACCCTCTAAACAACAACAGCACTCCACTCAAACAACATAATATTTTTATTAGATTAGCCCCAAACTCATAGATTAATTTAGGGAAGTTATACTTCCCAACCATTTTTCCCCTCATTTTATAGTTTTTAAGCCTTTGTTGTTTTGTTTTTTTTGTTTAAGATACTGTTTGTGGCTTAAGCATTTCTAAATTTTATACAACCAAAATAAAGGTTTTCTCTCAATGGAACACACACACACACACACACACAACCACAACATAGATACAAGGCACTTTGAATTGTTATGTCAGTATCTGAGGAAAATAGAGCAAGCTACAAATTTAAAACTTAAAAAACAAATAAATCCATGAAGAAATAAAAATAACAAGCACACACCCAAACTGTATGTATGAAAAAGATAACCAAATCATAGACACACACAAAAAAGAGTTACTGATGTATTAGACAGATTTCAAAAAGAAATAGCGCATCCCACATGGTGCAGATGAAGAAGCTTTGCTGGAGGGAGTTTGCTGAGTGGTGGACAGGATAAGGGATTGGCAGGGGACGAGGAGGTTCCCAGACACCAGCAATGGGGGGACAAGATCCCTCAGCCTGCAGACCCCACGAAAGGAGGCAGGAAGTAGCATTATCTGTACTCAGTGAGGAGCTTTTAAGGGACCAGGGGGAACTGTCTCCACCCTCTCTGCTCCTATTTGCCCAATAATCATTGACCGCTGGTTCCCAGGCAGCCACCAGCCAGAGGGCCGGGGTGGTGCAAGCCAGAGGAGTCGGCTTCCTGGGCACAGAGCAGGCCTGAAAAGTCTGCAAAACAAGGTTGGAGAATTAGCAGCACGCTCGAGTATTCTATGACAGTGTATGTGTTAGTGCATTCATTCCCATGCATATATTTCATACACATCAACTGTGCTTCTGTGTTGTCTTAGCACTCTTGTAGAGGTTTGGGAGGCCGCGATGGAGAGAAAGACCCTGTAAGGCCTGTGGTCCCCTGGAGCTTACCTTCTAAGGAAGGGAAGGACCAGATAGCGAAAAGGAAGCAGAGGGTGGTGATGGTGAGAAAGGAGGAGGAGGAAGAGAGGGAGGGGATTGCAAGATCCCAAGGCCAGCTTTGGAGTGGTAGTGGGGCTGCCTCCCTCCTACCTCTGCAGGATCCTTTGACTGTGGCCTCCACAGGGCCTGATCCAGAACAGAGCATCAAAGCCCAGCATGCAGCCCATTGGCTCTGAAGTGGAGACTTCTTTTCTTAGCGGGTGCTTCCCTTTTTCCTGCCAGGCACTGGAGTCCCAGCCCAGTGCTGTGTTCATGCCGGCTGACCAGGGGTGGCCAGGGTGGAAGTATCACACCAGCTTCACTCTGGAGGTCTCTGGTCTCTCTTGCTGCCTGTGATCATTCTCCTGTTCTCCTGTCTTTGAGGTGTCATACTGTGGCTGGACCCCTCAGCCTCTCATCGCCCTACTCAGCATAGCATGGTAGTTTAGAGTGTGAATCCTGGTACTGCACATCCTAGCTATGTGCCTTTGGCCAAGTCTCTTACCCTCTCTGTGCTTCAGTTTCTCATCTGTAGCATAAGAATGCCACAAATAGCACCGCTGTATCTGTTTGTTGTGAGGTCATGTGATAACATAGGTGAAGTACTTAGTGCCTGGCACATTGCAGGACCTAGGTATGTGGTTGCCAGCAGCAGCAATTTTTCTCTTGTCTACACAGCACTCTGGGGTGGTGAAATGAACCAAGAGATGAGGTGGGTGCATGGGTATCCAGTCAGTTGAAGCGGGTGCAGGGGTGCAGCCAGCCTGGTACAGGCTGCCTGAGCAGCGTGTGATGACAGGCAGCAGGTAGACCAGACACCCAGGGGGCAGGTGCAGGTCTGCAGGGGGAAACAGGGCGCTTGGGAAGTTGGTATGGCTGGAAACTGAGATCCAAGTTCAGAGGCCACCATTATTCTCTGAACTGTGAGACCCATGCTCCTGGTTCCTTGACTAACCCTCCTATAGGTGCCCAAGGGTGGGGCAGGGCTGAGCTGCAGGCAAAATGGCTCCTCCTCTGGGGCTGACCCTGCTGGGCATCGCATGCTCACCTGTACAGGCAGACACCTCCAGTCGGATAAGGTTGCAAATAGAGCCCATTCTCTTGTGACCTTCGCAGATGAGGTCAGGAGGAGTAAGACTTCAGTGCCCCCTAAGCTGGGCAGACACTTGGCAACACAAGGAAGCCAACAGATCCTGTTTTCTGGACTCCTGGATATTCCTTTTCCTCTGCCCCCACGTGACTGGAACGTCCCTGCTGCCTGCCGGCTGGCCAGAGGCCTCTGATTTATTTCCTATCGCAGCCTGACCTTTCCCTCCTGGGCCTTTTTAAAAATAACAACTCTCCTCTCTTCCTCAATGCACATGGCCCTATTCCTGGATATGCATCAGCCAGGCACTAGAGGAAGATAAACTGATGGATTCATACTTTGCTGAGTGGCTGAGAACCCCAGGAACGCTTGTATTTTAAAAAATGCTGCCTGTTCATCAAATCAGTGTGGAATTTGAGGTTTATTTATTTATTTTATTTTTTGTAAAGTCAAGGTCTCACTATGTTACCCAGGCTCGTCTTGAATTCCTGGCCTCCAGTGATTCTCCCACTTCGGCCTCCCAAAGTGCTGGGATTACAGGTGTGAGCCACTGCACCTGGCCAAGGAGGCTTCAAGCAGTGTTTTTTAGGATCCAACAGCTTTCGCTCATTTTCTCCTCGCCTTTTCCCACCTCCTCTCTGACCCACCTCACATTCCCTCCTCTGAAACGTTGGAGGCTGGAGGCGATTCTGCTGCCCAAGGGTGTGAGAAGGAAACTGGGAAGAAAAAGTTGTACTCAGAATACATATTTCTTTAAAAAAAAAAAATCATGCTGTCTTTTAGTTTATACCTTCCCAGAAATCAAACACTATTTTTGTCTTGGCTGTTCTTGAACTTTTGCACTCCCATGAACATTTTAGAATCAGCTTATCAATTTTCATCAATATCTACCTGGATTTTGATTGTGGTTGCATTTAATCTACATTGTGATTATATTAATCCATTTGGGAGAATGGATATCTTTACGCTATTGACTTCTAATCCATAAATATATATACCTTCATTTGTTTAGACCTTCTTAAGAATATTTTATGTCTTTCTGGTATTTTGTGCATGTGGAATGTCTGAGCTTTTCTGGTCTTCCCTAAACTTTTTAAAAATAAGATTTTAATTGATATCTGAGATATATATTTGGTCTTTGACCCCATTTCCCGGCATACAACTCCTAAAATCCTTAGACTCCCCAAAAGATGCTTTTGTATGCTAATGAGTTGTCCAATGGTGGGTGGACCCTAGGTAGCTTCAGGATGGGAGCTGGTCACCAGAAAGACCAGAGCAGTGTAATGTGGCAATCCTAAATCTCAGAGGGTTTGCACATAAACTTCTTTATTCCAAAGAAGTCACCCAGAGGACCAGCAGAGAAAGACATATGTTTATTCAAACTTACAGGAGGCACTGATGGTGGCCAGTCGGTGAAGAAAGAATTCACCTCTCAAGGCACTGATGGCAGCTGGTAGGTAGAGAATCTGTGTCTCAGGGCAGTACAGTAAACAGTTTAAAGGCAAACAACTCAATCAAATTCCTATATGGTATTTACAATTACACCGATCACATGTGATGACCACATTGCTTGCAGCTTTGCTTGGTCACCCACATTCCATGACTCATTATTGGGAATATGCATACCCTCCAGATACCAGCCTTGACCAGCACCACTCCTGAGGGATGGGAGAGAGGAAACAGCCTATGTCCAGACAATACCCCACAGGCAGGATTAGAGGATTGGGACTTTCAGCCTCACTCCCAACCTCCAGGGAGGAGCGAGGGGCTGAAGGTTAAGTTGACCATCAGTGGTCGATAGTTTAATGAATTATGCTTGTGTAACAAAGACTCCATAAATATCTAAAAGGGTTCAGGGGCTTCTGGAGAGCTGGATAGGTGGAGGCTGACAGGAAGGTGAAGAATACATCTATATGCAAGGAAGGGGTCCCCAACTCCGTGAGACAGATGCTTGTGCACTTTGGGACCCTTCCAGACCTTGTCCTATGCATCTCTTCATTGGGCTGTTTATTTGTATCCTGTAAAATATTCTTCATAATTAAACTGACAAATATGTTTCCCTGAGTTCTGTGAGTCACTCTAGCCAATTAATCCTTTTGTTGTTGTGTTTAATTAGAGAGGTTCTTTAGTCTATATACAAGTCCTCCGTTATGTCTTATTCTGCTCTGTGGCTTTTATTTCTCTTCTCTTCTCTCTCCCTCTCTCTCTCTTTTGAAACTGGTGGGTTTTACTGTGTTGCCTGCCCTGGTCTCAAGCTCCTGGACTTAAATGATTCTCCAGTCTCAGCCTCCTTTCCATCATCTTAATAGTGTCTTTTGATGATCAGAAGTTTTCACTTTTGGTGAAATCCAGTCAATCAATATTTTATACTATGGTTATTGTTTTACGTGTCTTGTTAAGACTTTACTTACTCCTAGGTAAGGAAGACATATTCCTATTGTAGTTCTAGGACTGTTATTGTTTTGCCATCCACATTCAGATCTACCATAAACATAGAATTGATTTCTGCGTATAGTATGAGAAATATGGCAAGAGAATTATTTTTCATAATGGAGACAGTCAGCAGAATCAGTACCATTTATAGTAAAGCCCCCATTTCTCCTCTTTTCTGCAATGTGAATCTTTTGTTATAAATAAAAAACGAGTATTCACATATAAGTGATTCTTTTCCATTGGTCAGTTTGTCTCTATGCCAATACATACTACGTTAACTATGGTAGCTTTCTAATAGTCTAGATTGATAGTAGGGTAAACCCTCTACTTTTGATCTTGTTCTTCAAAATTGTCTCTGCTATTCTTGAATTTGTGAACTTCCATGAACATTTTAGAATCATCTTATCAATTTTCATCAATATCTACCTGGATTTTGATTGTGGTTGCATTTAATCTACATTGTGATTATATCTTCACGCTATTATGATGGATATCTCTACCCTATTGACTTCTAATCCATAAATATATATATACCTTCATTTATTTAGACCTTCTTAAGAATATTTTATGTTTTTCTGTGTAAGGGTCTTGTATATCTTTTGTTATATTTATTCCTGTATATTTATTTTAAACAAAACTTATTAGAGAAAGAAAAGGGGGGAAGACAGACATGCCAGAGTTGGCCTATTCCTGTGTATTTGATATATTTGATCTTATCATCAATAATACAGTTTAACATTTTTGCTTTCTAATTATTTATTACCGATATATATATATAAGTACTATAGGTTGTTAATTTTTTAAAAACATTGATTTTGGATTCAGCAAAAATTCACTTCCCAGAATATTCTGGACCTCTGATTCATTTCCTAGGCTGCCACGAAAAATTGCCACAAACTTGGTGACTTAAAACAACACAAATTTATCCTTTTGTGGTTCTAGAGATCAGAAGCCCCCAAACCAATTGTTGGCAGAGTCATGCTCTGTCTCAGGGTTCTAGGAGGAGAAGCCTTCCTTACCTCTTTCAGCTTCTGGTGGCTTCAGGTGTTCCTTTGTTTTCACATGGCCTTTGTCTATGTGTCCCTGAGTCTCAAATCTCCCTCTCCTTTCTCTTACCATGGACACTCCTCATTGCACTTAGGCCCAACTTAAACCCAGGATGGTCTCATTTTGAGATCTATCACTTGCTTACATCTGCAAAGCCACTGTTTTCAGATCAGGCCACATTTGCAGGTACCGTGGGATAGAACTTGGACATATCTTTTGGGGAGATACAATTCCACACACAATAGGATCCAAGAAAATACATGCATCTATCCCATTCTTCACCCAAGTGGTCACTGCTTTGTACCTTGCTTTGTTTCACTTAGCAATGTATCTTGGAGATTGTGGCATATCAGCCCTTCAAGAGTCCTGCATTCTCTCAAAGGCTGCATAGTATTGTACTGTGGGGGAAACACCATGTTTCAGGAGACCCATCCTCTACTGCCCGACATTTAGGAGAGGGCAGGGCTTTAGAGCCCATCCAGTCATGTTCAAGCGAGTGACTCTCCCTCGTCAGGCTGTTTCAGTGCTTGACCTTGATAGAGTAGGCCGGTCAGTCTAGGAAAACCTCAGGGCTGTAGGAAAGTCCCAAACTCACTGATATCTGTAGCAGCTGGTGCAGAACTATTCATGCAAGCAAGCAGCCTAACTATAGAGAATGTCACACCTACCTACCTGTGCGGCTCTTATCAGATACACCTGCAGCACCGTAGTCTGTCTACCCCAGATGCTTGCAGTCAGCCGACTACCAAGACAGGCACCAACTTAGAGACCCCTGGAGCGTGCGCATCAATAGCCAAGGTTGACCTGAGATAACTATAAACCTTCACTGTAATGCTATTAAAATAAAATTACTCTGGGAAGCCTCCCACTCCCACCATCACTTGATGCATGGAAGTTCCGGTATGACTCTATGAGGCCTGAAACCCTCCATCTGACATGAGAGAGGAGTAACAGAGGCCCAGCCTTAAACTCCCCCCATCCCATTTCTTGGAAAAACCCATTCTTCAATACCTTAAGAATAAAAGCTATAACTCAATAATAGTTGGGTGCAGAAGCAGCAGCTTTCTGGAGGCTGTTTCTGCCCACTCTCGAGTGGACTCTTCTTTGCTTAATAAAGCTACTTGCTTACCCCCTTCTCTATGTGTCTGTTTGTGAATTCTTTCCAAACTTGAACACAGGAATCCGTTGTCAACCCGTCTCACACCAGGAGGAGCACCCCTTCTCCCCGTAACAGTCTCAGGCACTTCCTCTGTAAAATGGGTGGATTGAGGAAATGCTCACCGCCTGCCTTCCAGCTGCCAGGCGTCAGGGTCTACGACTCCCAGATTCCTCCTCCTGTATCCTCTAAGCGGGGGTCTAGGGAAAAGGAGAGGGTGGTGCTGACCTTCCCTGCTCCCTGCCTGGAGCACAGATTGATTATGGTTTGCACATGTGGGAGGGAAGTGTGGAAGGATGCAGAATGTCCTGATTCATTTGAGCAAAGTCAGACAAGAAGGTTGAGGAGGTTTCCTGGATGAGGTCCAGATGGCCAAATGCTCACACCCCATCCACCATGTCAAACCCAGGGACTTGGGGTGTCTGGTGGAGTACGTTGCCAGGTGCCCTCTGCCTGTAGCCACGCCTCCCCTGAGAAGCAAAGTGGGACCGTCCCCAGCTGTCAGAAGGTCCCGCTTGCTTTTCAACTTCTTGCCTTTGCTTTTTACAATCCTCTCGTTGACCTCCATGTCTTAATTAAGTTTTCTGAAACAAAAACCAGATGCTTGATGTCTCAGTCCTGTGAATGTTTTTCTGAAACGCCTTCTGAGCCGTTTAAGTCTCAGGTTGCTGGTGGCTCAGAGGTACTCAGAAGCCTGATGCAAAAAGCAAGTGTCATAATATTATTCTCCAGCATGAGTTAATTATAGTCATTTTTCTCTACTTGAGACAGCTAGAAAATCCTCCGAGGCATGCAAGGATCCAGGTTGCTGGGATCTGGGTGCATCTTGCCTCCATTGTCTTCCCCCAAGACTCAGTTTCCCCAGCCTCCAGGGAGGCCGCTGTCTTTATTCTTTTAGGTCACCATGGACTGGATGCGTGCAGAAGCCTGCCATGCCACTGTAAACCAATCTGCCCTCACCCACTGGCACAGCTAGCAAATTCCAGAACTTTAATGGGGGATGGATCCGTGTAGGATGCAACAACACAAGTCCAAAATGTCTCCTCCAACTTGTCCTTCTCACCTGGAAATGGTTCCTTTTTATTTGTAACAGCAAAGTTTTCAGACACCAAAGCCGATGCTTGGAAATATACATGGCAGGGTGAGCATAGAAGGGTTAGCTTCAGGAGACTTATCTCTGGCCCTGGATGTAGCACAAAAGTTATCTTTTTTTTTTTTTTTGAGTTGGAGTCTCTCTCTGTTACCCAGGCTGAAGTGCAGTGGCATGATCACAATGATCATGGCTCATAACACCCTCGACCTTCGGGGCTCAGGCAATCCTTCCACCTCAGCCTCCTGAGTAGCTGGGACTACAGGTATACACCACCATGCCCAGCTAATTTTTACAGAAATTTTTTGTAGAGACCAGGTTTCGGTATGTTGCTTAGGCTGGTCTTGAACTTCTGGGCTCAAACAATCCTCCTGCCTCGGCTTCCCAAAGTGCTGAGATTACAGGAGTGAGCCACCACACTCAACCCTCGCATGAAAGTTCTTGACCTTGGGCTCCACTATCACAGACACTGACTTTCTGAGCCTCAGTTTGCCCATTTATTTATTCAACCAGGTGCTGAGGCTGCAGAGAAGAATCCGACTCAGGTGGAGCTGTCAATGGCTTATACTCTAAAACGGGAGGCAATCACGAACACAAGGGTTCAAAGGCATCTCAGGTGCTTTGACAAAAGTGTGTGGGGATGGCTATGAAAACACAATGGAAGAAAGGCTTGCTTCTCCCTGTGCTGAAGAAACACATGAGACAGGGATGCAGTGAACACCGAAAGGTGAGCAGGCCTCTACTTGGAGGACAGGAGGAGATCCATGAGCAAAGATGCAGAGGTATGAAGAGCCTGGTGGGCCTGGGAAACTGCAGGTGACTTAGCATGGCTTGGTCATGGGGCACAAGAGGAGACATAGGGGAAGAGAGGCAGGGCCAAGGCAGGCAGCCTGGACTCTACTCCTAGGGGTAGAGGTTCTCAACCAGGGGTGATTTTGCCATGTGTGAAGACATCTTTGATCACGGTCACCACCAGGGAGGTGGGGATACTGCTGGTATCTAATGTGTGGAGGCCAGGGATGCTGCCAAATGCACAGGGCAACCCCCCACAAAGAATCATCTAGGCTCCAATATCAATACTGCTGAGGCTGAGAACCTTCCAGGATAGCAGGGACTTTTTTTGTTTGTGTGTGTTTGTTTGAGTTGAGGTCTCACTTGATTGCCCAGGCTGGAGTGCAGTGGCACGATCACAGGTCACCGCCGCCTCAACTTCCTGGGCTCAAGCAGTCCTCTAGTCTCAGCCTCCCAAGTGACTGGGACTACAGGCACATGCTACCATGTCCAGCTAATTTTTTGATTTATGGTAGAAACAAGATCTGACTGTGTTGCTCAGGCTGGTCTTGAACTCCTAGGCTCAAGCAATCCTCTTGTCTCATGCTCTCAAAGTGCTGGGGTTACAGGTATGAGCCACTACATCCAGCATTTTTGGAAATTTTTAAGTTGAGGAGTGGTGCCCCCAGATTCTTTCTTAGGAAGATCACTGTAGTAACACCGTGGCACATGATTGGAGGGGGAAATCCTAGAGGAAGGGAGACTGTTCCAGACAAGAGATGTGGTGGCTTAAGGTTGGAGCTGTCCAGCCATGCCCCATGGTCAAAGTCTGGCGTGTCATCTGCTTTCGTATAGCCCACACGCTAAAGAGGGCATTTTCCATCTTTTTAGTAGTTGACAAAAATCAAAAGAATAATGTGTGATGATATGTAAAAATTATATAAAATTCAAATTTCAATGTCCATAAATAGTTCTTTTGAAACTCAGTCACACTTACAAATGACTTAAGACTGTTTTGTGCTCCTGTGGTGGAGTTGAGTAGTTGCAACAGACACCATATGGCCTGCAAAGCCTAAAATATTTACTATTTGGCCCTTTATAGAGAAAGTTTGTCAATTTCTGACTTAAACAGAGGCCATAGAATTGGAGATGGAAGAAAGAAACAGGCCCAGGAATGATGTAAGAGGAGTGGAATCAATGGACTTGACCACTGATTGAACATGGGTGAGGAGAAGAGATCATTTTCTAGCATGGGAACTTTGCTAAGACATAAAAAAGAGCCAGTTTTTGAGGTTTAAAGGCATAGGTTTTGGACATAATGAGTTTGAAGTAACTGTGAGGCATCTAGGTTGGACACAAGACTGGGACTTAAGAAAGATAAGTGGCTTGAAGATGGAGATTCACAGATCTTCAGCCTGTGAAGGTTAGATGAAGACAGGACAGCAGGTGACGCGGGCTAAGACAATGGTGGTAATATCACCCTTGGGGAATCTTCTGGAAAATGTGTCCTTCTCAGAAAGTTGCACTCAAAAATCTTCAGATGACTTCTGGTTTTAGAATCATGGGGATCATGAAGTCCTGGACTCAAGGTGAAGAACCTCTGGCCTGGAATAAATTTGCTCATTAAAGGAAGGCCAAGCATTGCCGTTGGGGCATGTGGATGTGCAGGGCAAGGGTCGAGGAAGAAGCCTGCCTTAGAGACTGAGGGGGCTGCTCAGAGAGCGAGGAAGAGCACGGTGCTGCCTGAAGAACCAAACCAACGAGGAATGTGTTCCGAGAAGGATGGATGTAAGGGTCGACAGGGTTCTGGGCTGCAGAGTAGTTGAGCCATGTGGGTTGACAAGAGTCTACTGGGGACATGAGGGTGGTGGTCATGGGTAAACTTTGCCTGAACCTTTCCTGGGAAGGGGGAGATGGAGACAGGGTAGGGCTGGCAACTGAAGAGGAGGTGAGGAAGAAGACATAGTGATTGTGGGTTCTTCTTTTAGGGGCTTGGGCATGAGGAAAGGAGAAAGTCGTGGAAGGGGTACACAGAGCTGAGACGGGATGGTGAGGGTGTATGGATCATATTTTCTTAATCTCAGGTAGACCTGAGCTTTAAAATATTTTGTCCATTACCAGCAGACAGGGAGAGGTTGAAAATATAGACGAGAGTAGAGAGAACTGAGGAGCAAGAGTCTGGTTTTAAGGGCAGGTGGGTACTGGGGTAGGAGAAGTCGGGGTGGGGGTCAAGAGAGCCTGCTGCCCTCCCCCCTAGACTTCCACACTCTCCTCTCCCCACTGGGCTACACTCTGCCTGGCTCTATTGTCAGAGTGACCTCAGCTGCATATCTGTGGGTTCCTCCAGTTCTTCCTGAGGAAGACACTAATCTGGCTGGAAAAGGTTTTTGAGCTTGTATCTAAACACTTAGCCTGATTTGAATCTCACTAGAGAAATTTGGCTCCTAAGAAATATTTGAGCTCTAATGTATTGGTGCTATTAGCTGCATTTTAAGGGAATGATGAGTAGATGTTGGTATTTTAATGACAATTATCTTGCTGAGTAGCATATATAAAAGCAGTCATTTAAAGATGTTTGAATAGATCAACCATATGCTGTGTCAAGTGAGAGGTGCAAATGAGTAGTAAAAAATATAACGAAATTGTCCTTTTTATACATATTGCTGAATTTTAAAAATTCAGTATAGGGAAATATAAATGATTGCAGTTGATGTATCAATGGTCCGTCAGTCTGCATTTTCAGAGAATTTGCTACAATTTGCTGAGTGTAGGAGAATGTTCCTTTGGGGGCCCCCAAATGAACCACATCTTCCTATATTCACTCCCTTTGAATCTAGCCTGGCCTCAGGCCTGCTTTTGTGAATCAAGTGTGGCAGAATTGATCCCAGGCCAGTTCTGGATCCACGTCTTTCAAAGGCCCAACAGTGTCTGCTTTTGTGCTCGAGGGGAAGCCAGCTGCCATGTAAGACGTCCAGCTACCCTGAGATGTCATGCCAGGAAGAAGTCCGAGCCAGCCATGTGAAGAGGCCACAAGGAGGAGAATCAAGAAACCACTCTCCCTCCCTGCAACAGTGACACAGCCAAGGCCCCAGCCATGATCCAGATTGAGCCATTCCAGCCAGCCCTAGCTGATCAAGATACCCTAGCTGATCAAGATACCCAAGCTGACACCACACAGAGCAAGACAAGCTCTCCCCACGAAATTCTATCCAAGTTGCAACATCTGAAGCAAGCAATAAAACGGTGGCTGTTTTAAGCCACTAAATTTGGGATATATTGTTTTGCAGCAGTAGAAAATAGAAACATGATGCTTTCTGGTATCTTTTGTTTGTTTGTTTTTTGAGACAGGGTCTCACTATGTTGCCCAGGTTGGTCTCTAACTCCCGAGAACAAGCAATCCTCCTGCTTTGGCTTCCTGAGTCCCTGGGGCCACTGGTGTGCACCACTGCACCCAATTTCTGGTACATTTAAAATAAACAGAATAGGAGAAGTCATGTACATTAAACGTTTGGAAAGGATTATTCAGTGGAGTTGTATCAGTTGGTTAGCCTTGGGTGGAGAAGGGAGGGATAAAGTTAAATCCTTCACTTCAATCTGGATGAAAATTAATTCCAAATAATATTTGTACAACACTTCTGTGTAATGCTGTAAGACGTATCGGTAAGACTGTATTTTCATCAGCTTTTGGTCTACTTTGTGGGATGTGGGAGTGAAAAGGAGGTAGAGGCATAAATAATGTATGTTCATTGTATAAAAATTCAGAGCCCAGAGAAGCAAAAAAGGAGAGAAAATAAAAATTACCCACAACCTCATCAGTGGTCATCCCACATAGAGATAGCAACTGTCAACACTGTTGTTGATATTCTTCCAGAGATTTTTCTATGCATGCTAATAATCATAAAAAATGAGCTCATATTATATAATTGTTGCAACCTATTTTGTTTTACTTGACACCAGATCATGAACATTTTTGCATGTCTATCAATAATGCATGCACTCTGGGTGCATAACATTACATCAAATGAATGTTTCATAATTTGTTCAACAAATTCCTTATTGCTGGGCATTTTGAGGCTGGTTCCAATTTTTCAACTCCACAGTGAATGCTTCAGTGAACATCTTTGTAGCTAAATCTTCATGCACATATATAATTTCCTTAGAAAATTTCCAAAAGTAGAATTGCTTAGTAAATAGTTTGCATAGAGCGAAGACTTTTCAATATGAAAGTACAAATTCTTCTCAAAAGAGGGACTTAAAAGTGACCACCCTGCCTAGTAGTATAAGAGAATAACTTTTCCTGCTTATACGGGGGGAACCCCAAAAAGCCAGGATTATCTTTTGGCAGGCAGGCTCCTTGTAGTACACTCAGAATTTGTTCCTCTGGATCAAATCGTTAACAAAAGTTTTTAACTAGAAGTTTTAAAAAGGTTGCATCATGATTTGCAGACGAAACGTCCCAAGTTGTGGCCAACAGCAACTGATTCTTCCACCACAACAATGTACCTGCCCACTCTGCACTGAGTGTTTAGCAATTCTGGACCAAAAACAGCTTGGCTCCCCCCCAATTCACCTGATCTCCCCCCAGGTGCTTTTAAAAAATGTTTCCCTGGATGAAAAAAGTCCTCAAAGGGAAATGTTTTGCCAACGTGGAAGAGGTGAAACAAAAAAAAAGGCATCAAAATTGACAAGTTCAAAAACTGTTTTTCAGCTGTGGAAAAAGCATCTCAATAGGTGCATTGTATCAAATGGAGAGTACTTTGAAGGTGACTGAAGTTTAAACATGTAAGAATAGATATACCATTTTGTATAAATAAATTCTGGTGTTTTGTTTTTTTGGGGGGTCCCCCCTCGTATATGTTCTTTCTAACTGTAGATAATATTACTCTTTTTAGTTTTCAAAGAAGTCTTTTTGAAAATTGTTATGAGTGTTTTGTTAAGGTATACATATGTTTCAACTCCAAACAACCAGACACCAAGTTGGCAAGGTGGGATTAGGGGCCCAGCTAGTAAATATTTTTGGCTTTGTGGTTCAAGAGGCATAATTGAGAATATCCATGGTTATCCATGGGAGAATGTAAAAACCATTCTTAGCTCATAGCTATATAAAAATGGGTGGTGGGCTGGGTTGACCCATAGGCCATAGCTTACTGGCCACTGCTCTAAACTGTTGTTCCTCCAATTTGAGACAGTTTATTGTATAATTTTTCAAATTCATGGTGGTGGGTAACTCTCAGGGTGGAACTTTCCACAAAAAGTCCCCTGTGGAGGAATTTGCTAGACTCTAGGGTTGCCATCATTTTGTGGACTTGACTTTGCATGACCTATGAGGAATACCCCAACCATGACACAGATTATGGGTGAGCTGTTGCAGGAACAGTCATGCCAATAGAGGTAAGAGCACAAAGATCACATAAAGCCTGTGCTTGTCACTCACTATCATGAGATAGGGGCTTTTTCTCACTGTAAAAGAGTATATACATTACAATATGAAGGGTTTTTTAAATCTCTATCATAGATGTATTACATACTTGTAAAAAAGTTATTAAAATGTGCCCCCACTAAGGTAACTTTTGTTAATATTTTGGATAACTTCCTTATCGGTGTGTGTGTGACACAGAGAGAGAGAGAGAGGTGGTGGGAGAGAGAGAGAGAAGAAGAGAGGGAGAGAGAAGAGAGTAAAAAAGGAAAGGGAAGAAAAGGAGTGAGAGAAAGACTCCAAGATAGGGATCATATTTATATACCATGTGCCATAGTTTCATTTGGTTATCATTAGTTATGGGTGTCATTGGTTAGTTGATATCCCTTCACAAAAAGTGTCTTTTCCAAGTGAATTCCCAGCTTATGGACATTTAGAACTTTACTAATTTTCCAATGTTATAAATAATGCTACAGGGAATATCTTTATTTATTTATTTTTGAGTCAGAGTCTCACTCTGTCACCGAGGCTGGAGCGCAGTGGTATAATCACTGCTCACCACAGCCTCCACCTCCTGGGCTCAGGCGATCCTTCCTCCTCAGCCTCCGAAGTAGCCGAGACTACAGGTGTATACCACCACACTCGGCTAATATTTTATATACTTTTTTTGTAGAGATGTTGTCTCTTTATGTTGCCCTAGCTGGTCTAAAACTCCTGGGCTCAAACAATCCTCCCACCTCGGCCTCCCAAAGTGCTGGGATTGCAGGTATGAACCACTATGCCCAGTCAAATATCTTTAAATGTAAGCCTTCATCTGTGTCTTTATATCTTTCATTATTTCCTCAGAATAGATTCTCAAGTGGGAACTGCTGTTCACAGAGTGGTAGTATATTTAATATATTTTATACATATTTTTATTTTGCTTTGCTTTTCCAGAAACATTGCACTAATTTATGGCAGCATACTAATGTGATCATAATCACATTCTTAGGACAACAATTTATTTTACTATTGAGATAAATAACATTTATTTAATTTTTAGCTGTTTTTACTATTTACATATGTGCTTTATCCATTTTTATTCCTTTTGTGAAATATACATTTGGATTCCATACTACTTGCTATTTCCTCCCATTTTCTTATTGCTTTGTAATAATTATTTAAATATTAATAATATCAACCTTATTGTACATGTACCTATTGTATATGTACCTATTGTATATGTTATAAAAATTTTAAATTTTGCAAACATTTCATGGTTTGCCTCTTAATTGTGCTTAGAATGCCTTTCTGGCACAGAGAAGTTCTGTATTTTTATGGATTCAACTCTAGTGAGCTTTTTTGTTGCGACTCCCGTTGCTTTTATGTTTGGGAAGTTCATCTGTGGGATCATCTTCTTACCCATAGCACCTTTGAAGTTTCTTTTTTATTAGCTTCATGTTTTATATTTAATTCTTTAAGCCATCTGGAATTAATTTTGGTCTAGGTTGAAGTGAAGGATCTAACTTTATCTTCCCACCCCCCAAAGCTAACCATCTGATCTGGCTCTGTTGACTAATCCTTCCCAAACTTCTAATGCACATGACTTTCTCCCATTTGCAGTATTGAAATGGGGGAGGGGGAGAGAAAGAAGGAGGAAGAGAGGACGGAAGGAGGGAGGAGGAGAAAAAGGAGGAGGAGGAGGAGAAAGGGGAAAGATTCTTGAGCTACACCCCAAAGTTGCACAGCAGTAAATGCTGCAAAGACTTTTGTACCCAACACTGTGATCCTCACATGATCCCCACTGAAACACTGAAAATCCCCATGCACAATATTGGCCCCAGAACTGCATTTCTTAGTGGAGCACCAAGCAGTTGGCCAATGCCATTTCTGTTCTCACCTCTGAGGCATTTGCCTCCGGTGTAGGGTGAATTATCAACCTGGACCCGGGGGAGGTGACAAGAGTTCCTTAGGTATTCCCATGGGTTCCTGTGTGCTTTCTTGAAGAATTGCACGGGATCATCTATGTGGGGATTCCCTCTCCAGATGTGTGTAAACAGAAGCCCATTCCCTGGGGATTTCCAGAGATATGTGTCTTATCTATCTCCTGGAGACCAGAGACTTAGCCACGGCCTTGGCTGGCTCTGAGCTGCCCTTGCAGGTTTCCACTCTGCCACATCATTCACTTAAATATTTACTATGTGGACACCATAGGAGCTCAACCAGCCCCTCCCTACCCTCTAGGAACTCACAGCCAACAGATGTTTTATTCCTACCTTAGGCCAGAGGAAGACCAGCAGGATGCTCACTGCTTGGGACTGTGACCCTGTACCCACCTGCTAAACCTATGAATACTTACTCAGTCCGAGTTTACTAAATGCTTGGGATGTACCTGGGCACAAAGAATTGGAGAAGAAGGAGTGAAGACATTTTATAAATATACATATCTATCATTAATATTGTAATATACTTGCTCTTAATTTGTGTATAGGTAAAGAGAATAATGTATACAATCTGTCCTGGTTAGGTTTCTAATTCTGATTGAATTGCAAGGCACCTGCTCAAGATTACCAGAAAAATGGCAGCCCTGTGAGCCAACCCCGATGCAACTTGCTCTCCCAAGTTCATGGTCCTTCATCATGACGGGGCAGTCCACCTTACCCATCCTCTTTTCCCCTTTCATTCCATCCTCCAACATATTCAACCCCCAGTACCATGTTGGCCTTTGCTTGCCCTAAATCCAGAGACCCCATTCCATGTCTTCTCTTTCCCTTCAGTTTCCTTGCCACTTGCTGACTCCACCAGCATGTCTGCCTAGTCCATGTCTTATCCATTTACATCTGCACAATGATGGCGTTGGCTTAAGATGCTTTCTGCCCTCAGCCCAACCTGTATGGATGTACACAGATAACATACCAGGGTAGAGAGGTCACATGTGTAAAGATTTGCACATTAGAATTATTAAAAGCCTTCAGGGACTTTGCTTTTATTTCTCCCCTAAGCCCTTCAGTGTATTTATTGACATTCTTAGTACATTATAATAATATATTTATTATTGTTTTTGTTGTTGTTTATCAAGGAAAGACTCTTGTCTTCTGCAGACAGTCTTCCTGCAAGGATGTCCAGGGAAAGTTCTGATATTTCTGTTGCCTAGAGGTATGTCTGTACTTTCAAGGACACATGGAAGATGGTTTGCAATCTGTTTGTGATGTCTCAAAAGTATGGATGGAGGGAAATGGACATAGATATTTTTGTGTTTTGAGTCAGGGTCTCACAATCATGGCACACTGCAGCCTCCTACTCTTAGGCTCAAGCAATCCTCCTGCATCAGCCTCCTTAGTAGCTAGAACTACAGGTGTGTTCCACCATGCCTGGCTAATTTTGTGTAGAGACAAGGTCTTGCTATGTTGCCCAGGTTGGTCTTGAACTCCTCCTGGGCTCAAGCGATCCTCCTGCCTCGGCATCCCAAAGTGCTGGGATTACAGGCATGAGTCACTGCACCCAGATGCCCTGTTTTGTAAATCGCTCACAGCACACAGAAATACCCTGTGAGCTCCTGATCCCTAGTGCTGGTGACCTCTGGTGAACCAGCTTGGTATGTCCAGTTGCGAGCAGGAGAGAGCTATGCCCTGGCCTGACTGTCTACTCAGATGCAATCCAAACGTCTCCGGGCAATGCGGTGGGAATGAAATGACGGGCGGAGCATCCCAACAAGGATACAGAGCCTGGTGGTGGCTCCCTCCTAGCCCTGTTCAAGGTCACAAGAGAGCCACCAACCGCTGTAGCTCCCACCCACCCATCTGCCTCAATAGCATCTACCTCCAGGTGTCCTCTCATCCCTTGTGCCCCAACTCCTCTCTCTGACCCTGGCTTCTGTCCCTTTACCATTTTACTGAAGTTCTGTCCTCTCTGCCGAAACCACAGTGGCCCCACTGGGCATTTAGATCCCAAATTGTTCCAGAAGCTTGATAGCCTCTCAGGTCTGGTTTATGGAAGCCCATAGGCAAGTGATGATTCCAGACACCACAAGTTGGCCAGACAGGCCTAGTCAAAAAGATGACCCAAGGAAAAGCCAACAGCGGGCAGCTATGTCCACAGAAAGCTTGAGAATGAGGACCATGGTGGGTCCCCACAGGAAGGACAGAAGTAAGCAGAGAGAGTGCAAAAGTGTCCTTGTCAGAAGTGGGTTAAATCAAAGAAACAGGGTCTCAATCCATCTGGAAGGGCTTAATTATCCATTTAATTATTCATCTGGAGGGGCTTGTGAAAGTAGGGGCTGTCCTGCAGATGGACACTACACAACTCCAGCTTCTAGAAGAAGGTTCCATAGAGGGGCCAGATCCCATCAGAATACAGCCTGGGGACAGCTGTATCATAAGCAAGTCACAAGTTTCAGCATGAACAACTACTAAATTTGGAGGCACTCCAGGTGTCATGCATGCTGTCAGACACCCTACAACAACCCCATAAACTAAACTTCACCATTAGAGACCGAATAGCTCCAATGGTCAGGAGTGGAGACTTTGGGGCCAGAAATCCTGGTGTTCAAACCCCAGCTCTGCCACTTGCTAACCATGTGACCCAGAAGTTCAAGACCAGCCTGGGCAACATGGTGAAACTGTTTATCTACAGAAAATAAAAAAATTAGTCTGGCATGGTGGTGCACACCTGTAGTCCCAAGCTACTTGGAAGACTGAAGTGAAAGGTTTGCCTGAGCCCAGGAGGTCGAGACTGTGGCGAGCTGTGATCGTGCCACTGTACTCTAGTTTGGGCAACAGATTGGGTCTCTGACTCAAAAACAAACAAACAAACAAAACACAAAAACGAAAAACAGGGCATCAAACTATGAATGGGTAAGTTCAGTTTGGTCACGTATTGACACAGTGTGATTATATAACACCTGCAAATAGAATCTTCAGAAACACTTGTTAAAATGCAGATTCCTGGGACATCCCCGTATACCCCTAAGCCTGGTCAAATCTAACACTGTGCCAAGTACTGCTTCATACATGTTATGTGTGTTAACCTAGACCTCACAACACTACAAGCTAGGTGCTGCTATCATTGTTCCCATTTTACAGAGGAGGAAACTGGCATAGTGAGGGTTGGGAACCCAGCCAGGTCACACAGCTAGTTAGAGCTGGGGTCTGAACCCAGGTAGAGCAGCTGAAGAACCTTCTGGTAGGCCAGGTAGAGAGCCTATTGCCTCACACAGAGAAGCCTGTCCACTTTGGGGAATGGCTTTTCAACCTACTGGGCTAATTAGTGCTCAGTTGCAAGTCATGAACTTAAAGAAAATCTGGTTAATCTATAAAAGTAGTTCTTGTTTTATCAAACACCTCATTGCCTTCTAAATGATGGTATTATCTTCCCCAATTCAGTAAGGTTTTTAGCCTATTTGGGAGTCAGTAACCTTTTTGGAAATCTTTTGCAAGTGTGGATTCTGTTCACATAACAAAAGGTGCTTATACATATTTTGTATGTAATAGGATTTCCAGGAAATCTGTGGACACCGTGTTGAGAACTCCAACTTACATGAATACATCAATCTCCCCTAAACCAAGGTATCCTCCCTCCTCTCTTCTCCTTGTCTCTTAAAATTCTCAGTAAGAAGGAAAGCACACCTAGGAAAATTATTTGATTGGAGTCAAAGTAATTAAGGCACAACTTTCCTTTCCTTTGCTACTTACAAACATTCGTCTTAATTAAAGTGCTCATTATGAGACCAGAGCTCGGGGCTGCTGGGAGGCAGATAAGATAGAAAACCCCTCGAGGTTATGAAAGGTCATTGCTTATTGAACCTGGGATTCTCATTACTGAAGTGACCCTCTGCTATGGGTAGCTTAAGAAAGATTCTCTCTGGCAGCAGACAGGTTTGTTTTTTTTTTTTTTTGCTTGTTCTTTGAAGCTAGTTTTTGCTGTAAACTGTAGAATTACCTTATTGTGTGTTATTCAACACATATTCTGTCTCTGCAGTTCTAACTTGGGTAAGTAGGTTAGCCAATTAAGAAACATCTTGTGATGGTTAGTTTAATGGGTCCATTTGGCTAGGCTATAGTACCAATTATTTAATCAAACACAAGTCTAGGTGTTGCTGTGAAAGGATTTTGTGGATGTCGTTAACATCTACAGTCAGTAGATTTTAAGTACAGGAGATAATCCTCCATAATGGAGATGGCCCTCTTCCAACCAGCTGAAGGCCTTAGGAGCAGACTAGGATTTCCCAGAGAAGAAGAAATTCTGCTTCAAGACTGTAGCATAAGACTTGCCTGAATTTCTAGTCTGCTGGCCTGACCTAAAAATTCTGGACTTGACAACTCTACAATTGTGTAAACCTAGTCTTTAAAATAAATCTCTTTAGATAGATAAAAGATAGATCTATATATCTTATCTGTTTATCTATCATCTATATATCTATCATCTATCTCTATCATCTCTATCATTTATATCTATCATTTATCTCTCTCTATCATCTATCTATCTTTCTATTTATCATCTATCTATATCTCTATCATCTCTCTGTCTATCTCTATCATCTATTTATCTTTCTATCTATATCTCTATCTATCATCTATCTGTCTATCTCTATATATCTATCTATTCTATCTATCTATCTATCTATCTATCTATCTATCTATCTATCTATCTACCTACCATCTAGCTAGCAGGCTATCATCTATCTGTATCTCTCATTGGTTCTGTTTCTCTGAAGAACCTTGACTGATATACATCCCAACGAGCCCAAGCATCTACTTGGATGACACTTACTTTATAATAAATAACAGAGCTGCATTCATAAGTGGACCTTGAACAACTATCATAATACTATAAGTAAAGGATTGACAGTGGCAGGAAACTATGGGGGGGGCGGGGAGGGGAAGGGAGATGGGATTAACGGTAATCGATATCTCTCTAGGGACGGGGGAGTGTGGCACACCTCATCAACAAGGGTACCTGCACAATGCATTTTTGTATACCTAACCCTTAACTGTACCCCACAATTTTAAAATAAAAAATGTGTAGTAAAAAAAAATAACAGCTGTGTGTTATCAAATGTCACCTGCTTACCCACACCCCATGCTCAGTGCTCTGGGACCCTGGGAAGAGACACAAGAAGTCAGAATGGTAAACTGGGAAAAGGCGGTTAGCTGGGTACTTCTCAGCTTTACTGTACATCAGTATCACTGAGGGGGCGTGGAGGCGTGGGAGGTGTGAGGTAGGAAGAGTATGTTAACAATGCAGCTTTTCAGAGCCCCTTCTTCCAAAGGTCTGAATCGATGGGTCTGGGCCTAGAAGTCCCCATTTTGACAATTCTCCAGAGTGATTCTGCTACAGGTGGCCCTTTGGGAAACACAGTTTACAGCATGTTCTCTAAGCCTCCAGACCAGACCCAAGTCCTGTCTCTATGTCCAGGACTTCCCCCACAGACACCTCAAGTCCCAAAGCTAAGAGCAGGCATTCTAATTTCTACCATCTGTGTCTCATGACCAAGGTTAGTGCCCTGGCCTGGCTGTGCCTCTAGAAGTCCAAACATGTAAAGCCAGGGAAGGCTCACGCTTGGCCTTTCAGCATTCAAATAAGCTTATAGGCTCTGACAAGATCGTCTTGTGTTCAAATTCCAGTTTGGTCTTTTGCTGACTATTCCTACAATTGCATGTCACACTATTTCTTTCCTCCTGCAATAGTGGTACCAGTTCTGAAATGACATATAATGGTCTTGCTTCACTTGTCAATCCAATAACAGATTGGTTTCACCCACTCTCACATTTTAAGTGTAAACAACAGTAAAATATGAGTGTCTTGGTCTTTTATTTTATTTTAAAGATGTGGGGTACAATTCAGGATTAGGTCAATAACTGGTCATCAAACAGGTAAAGTTTGAACCTTCCTTTGGTCCCTGCTTTGCCTGGTTTGAGACCACATACCCTTATTGATGTTATGTGCCCCTACTTCCCTCCTCTGGCAGCGTCCTGCTACTGCCAAACCCTTTCATGTGGTATTATGATAAATATTCAAGGTCCACTTATAAGTGAAAACATGTGGCACTCAGTTTTTTGTTTCTGTGATAGATCACTGAGTATAATAGACTCTAAATCCA
Organism: Carlito syrichta; assembly: GCF_000164805.1. NCBI lineage: Eukaryota > Metazoa > Chordata > Mammalia > Primates > Tarsiidae > Carlito > Carlito syrichta. The sequence goes on from NW_007257570.1 coordinate 197,551, forward strand.
TCCAAGTTGCTGCGAAGTTCATAATTTTGTCCTTCTTTATGGCTGCATAATATTCAATTTCTTAATACCCTGGTGGCTTCACAGTTTGATTCTAATATGCAGCCTCATGTTCTGGTACAAACCAAGTAAATAGGATAGGAAGAAATCCAAGACTCAACCCAAGCACCACCCCTTCAACAAGCCCTGGCTTTGAGACCTTCTTTCCCTTCTGAACAGACTCCCTGGGTACACACAGAGTAGTTTTGTTCCTCTCCTGCTAAGAGAGTTGGCCTACCCCTCACCAGCCTCAGGGTGTGTGCTCCCTAGAGATAATGTGAACATTGTTTGTCTGTGTTTGAGGATGAAGAATGAGCCTGACCTAACATGTGATTAGAGCGCTATTGAGATCTTTACTGGAAAAAAGGATATTGGGATACAATGAAGGTTACTGGGGGCAGAGCAAGGAGGAGAGTGGGAGTGGTAGAGTCATAAAACTTAAAGATAAGGAAACAGGCCTCAGCTGTGTTTGCTCAGTTGCCAGAAATCTTCCACCCTAGACGGCATTCCATCAACGTGACCTCCCTTACCTCCCAGCACTCGCTTTCTGGCCCTCATGTCTTACCTCTGGCTTCTCTTAGACGGGGACCTGGAAAACATCTGGAAAAACAGTGCTGGGCTGCCCTGGACACTGACAGAGGCCTCACAGAGTCTGTTTAGTTTTTGAGTTCTGATTTTATCTTGTTTATAAAATCCATATGAAGAGAAAAGGAAAATGAGGGTGCGGGGGGAAGAAATCACTTCAGGCTGCTATGAGAGAAAGTTCGTTTCTAGCAGATGTGGTGTCTCTTCTGGGCCTGGGGCTTGACTTTGCCAATTCCATGGTCATTGCATCTCCTTGCATCAGCCCAGCTGCTTCTTTGAACCTTTAGCAAAAGAGGAAGTTACAACCCAGACTTGAACTCCAGTATTGAGATTACTACCAAGGTCATCACCTGAGCTTGTCCTCACCCATCAGCCGAAGAGAAGGTGGCTCCTCTAAGATCAGGAGCAAACCCTAGGGTCTAACAGAATACTTTGCACGGAGTAAAGTTCCTGTGGAAAAACAGATGAATGGTGAGGTGATTACAAAGATGGTGAAGAGATAAATGGGTGAATGGATGGATGGACAGATGATTAGATGGATGAAAAGATGATGAACGAACAGACATGTGGAAGGGTGGGTGAATAAGTAATTGAATGAGGGGAGAATTTGGTAGGTGGATCTCAAGAGCCACCAACGTTTGATAGCAATGTCTCAGTGTTCTAAATACTGTGCTAAAATGATTCCCTTATCTTCAACTGACATTTATAAGTGATAGTTACCATAAGTATCAGAGAACGGATGGACTTTTAGCCAAAGGTTAATTCACTCAACTCCACACCTGAAATATGGTCTTGGGAGATTTCAGCCTGCAGTCAGCCTTCTTCAGGGGAGTCAGCCTGCAGCAGGTTGGATGCCTATCCCAGTTGGAAGTCACGGTATCTGTCCCATTTGAAGAACTGCCATGGCAGAAATGCCAGGGCAAACCCAATCAATGACGTCACAGCCTTAGTGATCAGAAAGGGTGTCTCAGCATCCTTTAGGACGCTCTCAAGCTGTGGAAGAAAATTACTCCCTCTTGTTAAGATGGAACTTGGTATTTAACAAAGATTGCTGGGTTGGAAACCGGGCCGTCGGCTCTTGGCCTGGTTCTGTCGCTAATTTACTGTGGGAGTTGGGGCCAGTCACTCTGCCTTCCTAGGCCTTAGCCTCTTTGTGAGAAAAATGAAGACTGTATGATTTCAAGGCCCTGCTCAGCTCCGCAAGGCATGGTTTTACCTTCTGCAGAAGCAGCGGGCTCCAAGCTCTCAACTTGACCCCACACGACTTCAGACTCCCTTCTCTGCCATCCTCATGGATGGCTCTGCCTCTCTGTCTGCCCAAGGACTTCCCGCGTGGGTGCTGTGAAGCATGGTGGTTGCCAGTTCAGAGTTTGACTCCATCATCTACTAGCTCTGTGGCCTTGGGCAAGTTCCTTAACCCCTCTGTGCCTCAGTTTCCCCATGTGGAAGGAGAGAGAACAAAGGGACCCACCCACAAGGGCAGCTGGAGAATGAAGAACTTAGTGCATATAAAATGCCTATTCGTGCCTAATCCAGAGAAAGTGCTGGGCTACATGCACGTTATCACCATGGAGTTTATGATAGACTGATGGCGGAAGGTGCAGTTTCTGGCCTCTCATCCTTTGAGACTTCCCTGAGAGCTGCCTCAACACCAGGACTCATGGATCTATACGTTCTGGTTCTTAAAGGCACGTTCAGCCTCCACATTCCTGGTGTGTGCCTGGGCCGAGAACAGGGAGTGCCAAGGGCTTGAAGTGAGTCATTTTCTGGATGAAGAGGGAGCCCCATTCTAAAAGCCGTTACCAGCAGGCTGTAGCTTCCTGGGCTGCCGAATGTCTCTCTCTCTCTCTCTCTGCTTCTTTCCTTTGTCCTTGTGGCCCCATGGATGCCTTTATCTGAGCAGAGGGGCTCTGACCACTGCGGGGGAAATGGCTGCACTCTCCCGGTGTAGCAACAATTCAAAACTGCATCAGAACCAGGGCTTCCTGGGTCCAGGAGAACTGCTTTGGCACAAGGGGCTTTGGAGGAGGTTGCTGTTCCCCACTGGAACATTGTGAAAATGATTTTGTCTCCAACCAACAACCCTTTGGCTGCTTGACTCCCATGTGCCTTCGAGCAACAAGGCAGTCAAGGGGTCCATCCACCCACAGAGGAAGAAAATACAGCCACCCCGCTGATAGTGAGAAAAGGAGCTCTCAGTTGGCATTTTCGTATGTCAGGGCTGCTGCGACAAAGCACCACACACTGGGGACTTAGATGGCAGAAGTGTATTGTCTCAGTTCGGGAGGGTGGAAGTCCGAGACCAACAGGTCAACAGGATTGATTCTTCCTGAGGACTGTAAAGGGAAACCTGTCCACCCCTCTCTGAGGGGTGCAAGTTATCCTTGGACTTCACTGGCTTATAGATGCATCACCACAATTTCTGCCTTCTTCATATGGGATTTTCTGTGTGTGTATGTGTGTGTGTGTGTGTGTGTGTGTGCGCGCGCGCGCGTGTGTGTGTGTGTGTGTGTGTGTGTGTGTGTCCAAATTTCCCCTCTTATAAGGATATCAGTCATATTGGATTAGGACACAGTATAACCTCATCTTAGCTAATGCCATCCGCAGTGGCCCTATTCCCAAATAAGGTCACATTCTAAGGTACTGGGGGTTAGGATTTCAACATCTGAATGAGGGGGCAGCAATATATAATCCATAGCATTTGGTTTTTCCATAAGAAAGGGGATGTATTCAGCCCATCTGTGCCTCAACACTCATAGGAGACTGTCACCAGATATTTCCTAGGCTTCTGGGCAGAAAGGAGCCGGGGAGGTCAAGGTGACCATCCTCTGTTAGTTGACCACCACTCATGCTGGCAACCCTCCATCCTGAATCTGAATATCTCTAGTAAGAGCAAACTTAAGCCGGGTACGGTGGCTCATGCCTGTAATCCCAGCACTTTGGGAGGTGGAGGTGAGAGAATTACCTGAGCCCAGGGGTTCAAGACCAGGCTGGGCAACTTGGTGAGACCTTGTCTCCACAATAAATCAAAAAATTAGTCAGGCATGGTGGTGCGCACCTGTAGTTCCTGCTTCTTGGAAGACTGAGGTGGAAGGATCATCTGAGCCCAGTAAGTCAAGGTTGTAGTGGCCATGAGCATGCCACTGTACTCCAAACTGGGCGACAGAGTGAGACTCTGACTCAAAAAAGAAAAAAAAAGAGCAAACTTACTCCAACCTTCCTTCTCTTTGGGTGGCTCTTTAATGGAGCTGAAATCTTTCATAGCATCCCATCCAATTTATCCTGGTCATTTCCTTTGGGTCGCAAAGAGCAATTTGAGCACTTTTAACACTTACTGAGCATTTATTATGTGCTGGGAACTGTATTAAGCATTTCACATGTACTATTCATGGAATTATTACAACAACCTTATGAAACAGGTACTATTATTATTCCCATTTTCCAAAAAAGCTCAGGCACCGAGAAGTTCAGTATCTTACTCAGAGTAACACAGATGGAAAGGTGCAGCGTCGTGAACACCAGAGCTCAAGTTCTTACCTTGATAACAGGCAGCTGCCCAAACACCCAAGACCAGCAGGTTCTCTGTCTTTCCAAAAGACCTTGACTGAGGGCACTTCAGAGGTTGCTCTTCCCAGAGGATATTCTCCCCTGACCGTGGGGGCTGACAAGCCACAGGACGCCACAGGGTGCAGGACATCATGTAGACAGGACACTCCATCTCACACATCCTGCAGAATGGCCATTTCTCCTCCATGGGCTACAACAGGCACGCAGCCACAGGAAGGGGAGGGTCTTGATTGACTTGAAAAAAGGGGCCAAAGAGTAGGAAACTGGGAGGAGAGGAAGGAAGAGACCAAAGAAACCGAGGGAGACACACTCCTGCAGAGGGCCCTCTTCCTGAAGATTTCACCTGCCACTCACTGTGGCAAGAAACAAGAAATGAGGAGGCCAAGGCACCAACCAGCAGGAGGAGGAAGGTCACGGGAGTGGACGCACCAGGCAGTGGTTGTTACCTTTGATGGAAAAGAGATCCGATGCAGAGATATGGAAAAGGCCCAGAAATTTACAAAAGATGCCGGAAAGTAATTCACAGAAGGCAGGCAAAAATCAATAATAAACAGACAAAATGTGTTCAAACCTACTGGAAAAGTTTTGGGCTTTCTGGATTGTTTGTTTTTTTGTCTAGAGACAAAGTCTCACTGTGTCACCTAGGCTGGAGTGCAGTGGTATGTTCACTGCAGCCTTGAACTCTTGGGCTCAAGGGATCCCCAGCCTCCCAAGTAACTGGGGATACAGTCATGTGTCACCATGCCTGGCTAATTTTTAAAAATTTTTTTATAGAGACGGGATCTTGGTATGTTATTCAGGCTGGTCTCAAACTCCTGGCCTCAAGAGATCCTCCTGCCTTGGCTTCCCAAAGTGCTAGGATTATGGAGCCACGGCGCCTGGCCTATTGGGAAAATTTCAATGTAAATTAAAACAAAAATGAGTCAATTTTGACCTGTCAGTTTATAAGACTGATAAAATTTGACTTGGGTAAGGGAGGTATACACTGAAGCATTCTTCCTAGAGGGCAGTTTGGAAAGACTTCCACAATCTATTAGATATAAAACATAAATACATTAAATAAAAAGATATATAATATATCTATTCTCCCTTTAGGCCTAGAAATTCAATTTTCCCTTTAGAGGATGTATATTATCCTATTGTAACATGTAACCAAAGATATATGTGCAAAGATGTCCATTGCATCATTGTTTATAGTACCAAAACTTTGGAAGAAATCTAAATGCTCATCAACAGAAGGTAGGCTAATAAACCTCGTTAATTGTATAAATATTATGCAGCCTCTAGACATTAAAATAAGGCTATCTATATAAATGTATGGATATGGAAGTTCTCCAAAATATATTATCAAATGAACAAAAATGGGATACTGATTGACATGTATCATATGATCCCATATTTGTAAAACAGCATATATATGATATAAAACAATTTATAAATAAGGATATCAAAAGTCTATAAGGATAGGCACCAAATGCTAACAGTGCTTGTCTCTAGGAATGAAGTCAAGGAGGAGTAGAGTTCTCTTTTCTTTTTTTTATAAATGTTTTGTAAAGTTTACGTAATATGATTGAATAAAATGAGGGTATTATTTTGTTTTCTTTAGTTTTTTAAAAATTTATTTATATCTTTGAGTCACGTTCATGGCTACTGCAGCCTCGATCAGCTGGGCTCAGGCAATCCTTCCACCTCAGCCTCCCAAGTAGCTAGAACTACAGGCACACACCATCACCCCCAGATAATTTTTTTAGTTTTTGTAGAGACAATGTCTCACAAAGTTGTCCAGGCTGGTCCTAGACCACTGAGTTCAGGCAATACTCTGGCCTCCATCTCCCAGAATGCTGGGATTATAGGCAGGAACTACTGCACCCAGCCTATCTTTCTTAAATAAATTTTTAAAAATCCTCACTGAAGCTGAGGCCAGGAGAGCTGGCATAGCAAGCACAGGCCCAGGCTTCACATTTGTGGGACTGGAGTAAGAATGCAGGTGGGAGTCATGATCTACTTCCTTTCTCTTCCCACCCCAGGGGTCTACCATTTGCTCTCAACTGTACAAGGGCTCTTCTGTGCATGTATGTAGACCGCAGCCAGTACATGCGCACATGCATGCACACACACAGACATCACCCCAGGCTTTAGGCCAGGTGTGTGCACTGCACAGTGGTCTGCCAGACAAGAAGTCTATGTAGGCCCTGGAAATGAGCTGAGGTCATTCTGGTAGGGAGTCAAGACACGTAAAGTTGCCCCCAGTGAGCGGCTGGGACCCGGAGCTAAAATGGCTGTTTCCAAGAGTTTATCCTACTTTTGACTGAGAGGAATAGACCAGCCTGTCTTCGGGTCCCTCAGTTTCTTTACAACGGGTGTCCAGACTCTTCTGGGTGCTGCTGAGTGTTAACAGGTGGTCCCTTCTGTGAGAGAAAAGCCCATTCATCCCCCTTCCCTCCTCTCCTGAAGGGATCTGACTCCTCTGAGATCATTTCTTGAGAAGATGCTAGAGAAATCCGAAGGATTAGCCAAGGTCTGCAGGAATCCCTAGCTCCCATTTCCAAGCCCTATTGGATGATCCTGAAGGAGCTGGCTGTGGTTTTCTTGCTGCTTCCAGAACTTCTGGGAGATTCTTCAACCTGCACAGTTCCAGAAGCCAGAAGTGTGTTCCCAGAGCTGCTGCCATTATAACGCAGAGGGGGCTGGGGTGTGTGAGAGAGGAACGCTGGTTTGGGAAGGCCTGGGTGGTATCCTGCCTTTGTCACCCTCTCTAGCAACTCGATGGATGACCACAGACTGGCCATGGCTGAGTGTTGTGAGCAGTAAATAAAATAATGCATGTGAACTATTCACAATAGCAAAAACATGGAACCAACCCAGATGCCCATGGAAAGTGGACTGGATAAAGAAAATGTGGTACATGTATACGATGGAATATTATGCAGCCATAAAGAAGAACAAAATCACGGTCTTCACAGCTGAAGACCATGCTAAGTGAACTCTCATAGAAACAAAGAACTGAGTACCACATGTTCTCACTTATAAGTGGGCCCTGAACACTGGTCATATGAGAACAAGGGTGGGGCACTGGCACAAGGATGCTAGATACTGCTAAGGGAGGGAGGGAGGGGGAAAGGAGAGAAGGGAGCACACTGAGTACCTGGTCCACTATCAGGGGGAGAGAGGGCCACCTAGAAGCCCAAACTCCACCTACACGCGACTTACTTGTGTAGTAAATCTTCATTTATACCCCACAACTCTAAACAAAATAATAATAACAATGCCTGTGAGAGTGGACAGGCCCTTGTGGATTCTTGGAATAGCAAGGTGAGCCGTGGCAGAATCGGGGCTTGGGGGGAGGGCCTGGAAGTTCCCACTAACCCGCTGAGTGACTATGGGCAAGAGATTCACCTGCTCCGGGCTCCTGTGCCCTGGGTGTGGGAACAGCAGTGCTTACCCAAGGGGCTCTTGAGGACAACACACCAGGTGGAGCGCATACAGCACGTGGTGGCTGACACCTGGAGGGGCTGGACAGGAGGCGAGGCCCAAGCCAGCATCTCCTCCAACCTGGACAAGTCATGTCTCTCCTCCTCCTCCACATGGAGTTGACGAGAGTTGGGTCTGTCATGGGGAGACGCTCGTGATGGAATATGAAACTAGGAAACACTTTCCAACACATTATGGTTTCATCCCCTTTCCTTATCTGCAGACGAAGATCCTTCTCCACACGCTGGCTGGGATGGCTCCCCAGCCACTGGAAACCCATTAAAGAACAGGGAGTCAGCAAGAAGAGGTCAAGAGTCCCAGTGAGAGGGAGGGAAGGAGAGGAAGGCAATGTCTCCTGTTTTCCCCACCTTGACTTCTCAAGGATGAGTCTCCTCACCTAGGCCACCAGTTCCCATCACGCGTTGTCCTGTCTCCACACACTCCAAGCTCAGAGACCCTGACAGTAAAGTCCCTCACCTTCACATGCCCCCCTCATCTTCCTCCTCTCAACCCCCCATCCCACCCCCCAACCAGACAACTGCCCCCTGACAGCTGCTCTCAGCTTGGATGGCTGAGAATGGTCATCTATGCAGCTCTTTGGCTTTTCACTTGAGGTCTCTACAGTGGGACAGAATTGAGCAGAAAAGAAGCATTCTCAGAGTAACCGAGAGAGAGAGACCAAGCAGGAAAAAAAGAGTCAATATTAGCTTTGCAGCTATCTTATTACACTAAATTTGTTTTAAACTATTAGTTTCCATGGTCTCTCTAGAAATTACATACTATTTATTCTTCCATGTAAGGCAAGCAGTTTGAAAGGTTTTTTTTTTTTTAAAGCAAAGATGAAAGAACAATCTAATGTGCCAGAATAGAAGGGTAATTTTTTTTTTTTTTAAGAAAAACAAAAGATACCAATCTATTTATAGGGTATAGCTAATGGATAAAAAAAATCTTTCCAGGAAAATGAATGATGACATGAAAAGTCATCCTTTTATTTGAAATCTGGGTTAGCTTCATGAGGAGAGGGAGGGTGGCTCTCATGCTTTTGCCTTACAGAGAGCCAAGCTGGCTGGGATCACCAAAGCTGCCCCACAAACCCTCACGTTTTTCCAATGAAGAGACTGTGGTCTAAGTGGTAACTGACGTTTATCGTGAACTAACTCATTTAGTTTCCTACCACCTCTGCACAGAGGCTTTAGTAACCCCACTTTGGAGAAGTGGAAACTGAGATTCTGAGAAAAACTCAGGTGTAGTGGGACTCCCTGGGTCTTTGCCCAGGGTATCCCAGCAGCGTATGCGTTACAGCCAGGTGGCCTCTCTCCTGTCCTGGCCTCCATGCTCCAGGCAATTAGAGTTAAACCCGCCTCCCTTCTGGAAGGCCTGGGGTGAGAGCCAGTGGAGGGAGCATGCAGGAAAAGGCAAAGAAGGGCAGACATGTGGGCTGGGTGAGTCTCAGGGGGGACTCCGACCGCCCAGACTGTGATCACAGGCCACCAGAGGAGAGGCTTGGGGACAATCTTGGTGAAACCTCCCTGAGAGCCCCGTGAGGCCCCAGCCTCAGGCCCCGTGGTCCCAAGGAGGCCTGGGGGCCCTGTGCAGTGTCCAGGTTCCCAACTCTGACTTGTGTGGCCTGCTCCCTTCCATCACTCCAGTGTCATCTTGTCTGGGAAACTCACAGATCCCCAAGATGGACGGTCACTCCCAAAGGGCTCCATTCAGTCGCCCCCCCTCCCCCTTGGGAGGCAGCATTATGATTTGTTCATCTTCTTTCCATGCCCCAGGGAGGTGGGCTCCTGTGGTGGGGAGTGCATTCTCCACGGCACGGGCCTGGACTGTTTCCACACATGTTGAGTGAATAAGGGATCCCTGCCTCCCTCCCCATAAAGCAGTAAAGGAAGAAGAGAAACGCCTGGATTTCCTGGAAGAAGGAGGCACTTGGACAGAGCGCAAAGCACAGACTGGCAACATGACTCGTCTATTTCAGCCATGAGGCATGGGGTGTGCAGAAGACAGAGCTCCAGGGCCCAAGTCTGAACTCTTGCACAGACGCTAGCATGCCATGTCTTCATGACACGGAGCAAGTGGCTTCACTTCTCTGGGATAGGGCTCTCTCCTCTCAAGCAGGGTGTGGGCCTCACCTGGCACCTTTGGGGCATCTGGGAAAGCCAGGAGGATGGATGCCTGAGAATCCAATGAATCTTAGAATCCATGGCCTTCTAACGAATACATGGCATCAGCCATAGTGCCTAGTTATGCAGAGATGGGATCAGGGGTATGGAGCCTGCGGCCCTAGTTTTCTTTCAATTAAATAATTAATTAGCACTCTGTCTTGTTCTAGAAATTATTAAAACTAGGTGGCTAAAAATTCCCACTGGCATATTTTCTTTAATACAAGAGTAATTCATCTTCATTGAAGAAAGTTTAGAGAATACAGATCATTCTTTTTTTTTAAACCAACCCATCATCTTCCCCACTCCCCTGCCCAGCTAAACATTGTATACATTACTGGTGTTTACTCTCCCATACTTTTTTTGTGTGCATAAATACTTTAAAATATTTACTTGGTAATTAGGGATCTTACCTGATTATTGTTTTTCAATTTTACTCTTACCTGATTAAACAGTGAGCATCCATTTGCTATGATAATTTGTAGTAACTTCTAGTATTCTATTATAAGATTGTGCCTTGCATTTTAAATGAATAATTTATTATTTCATGCATTAATTTTTCTAATTTTTATTACTATAAGTATTAATAGTAGATCAGATATCCTTACCCAGAGTGTAGCTTGAGACCTGATAACTCGACAGTCAAATATCATGGTGTCTTAGTCATCCAATTCCCTTGTCTAATCCAAATTATAGAATAAAAACAATAGTATGCTATAAAGAAAGTTCAACACATTCTAGTTTGTCTATAATGAACTACTCTCATCTTTTTTTTTAAATACTGAAAGTATACTTATTGTAAAAACTTGTTCCCTTGCTTCACAGATGACTAAAATATTCTTAATCAGACCTATTTGTGCTTTTATGCCACTATTTTCTAGAATGTCGTTCACAAAAGGCAGCTGCTGGGTCAAAGCACATGTAAGATTTTGAAGACCCATTGCAAATTGTCTTCCAGAAACTATGTATCGGTTTATATTTTTTGGAGGTGAAATTATTTCTATGCTCCCTCTTTGCCAATTTATTAGGCAAAAAGTGATTCTTCTTTGTCTCATGTACATTCTGTTGACTAAGGAGGATGAACATTTTTTTACACATTAATTGGCAATTTGTACTTACTATAAATACAGTTGGTTCTCATCTTACCCCATTAATTTTATATAGGAATATCTGTCTTTTTTTTTATTGTCTGTCAGAGTTCTTTGTATTTTAAGTATATTAAACCTTGAGTTTACAATATATGTTGCAGCTATTTTGTAAAATATAATTTACCTTTCATTTTCTGTTCATTTTTTTGAGTTTATAAGAGTAAAATAGTTTAAATAATCCTATTTCTAATATGTTTCTTTACTTACTTTTTCTTTGGTGTTATGCTTAAAAAGTTTTTCCTGCTATGTGTTTATATAATATTTTAACCTCTTTTTCCTCCCAGTATTTTTAAAAAATATATAAACCATAGTTATATATTACCATGGTTGTTATGAAGAGGGAATCTGGCCTTAATTTTCCCAATTAGTTAGTCAGTTATTTCAAAACCATGTATTGGGTAGCTCATTCTTCCCTACTTAATTGAAATGTGATCTTTAGTATATCTTTTTTTTTTTTGAGTCGGAGTCTCACTCTGTTGACCAGACTGCAGTGGCCGCTCCCGGCCACCGCAGCCTTGACCTGCTGGGCTCCGGCCATCCTTCTGCCTCAGCCTCCCATGTAGCCCAAACTATAGGCATGCGCTACCACACCCAGCTGATTTTTTGATTTATCATAGAGATGAGGTCTCTCCAAGTTGCCCAGGTGAGTCTCGAACCCATGGGCTGGGGCAATTCACTCACCTCGGCCTCCCAAGGTGCGGGATTACAGGCTGAGCCACCGAGCCCGACCGTCTTTAGTATATCTTAATTATTTATGTATAATTAGAAATGTATCTGTGCTTTGTATTCTGTTTCTCATCTATTTGTTCCTAAGATAGCATAATTCTGTTTATATATTTGTTCTTTTTTTTAAATTTTAAATTCAGGAGGTACACATGCTTGTTTGCTACATGGTCATATTGGGTCTCAGGTGACCCATTCCCAGACAATAAACACTGCACCCCATAGGTAATTTCTGAACCATAACCTCCTGTTCTTTTAAAAATATGTTCTCTCAATAATTAACTTAAATGTGAACTGACTGAATTCACCATTCAAAAGGCATAGAGTGGCAAATTGGATAACACAGTATGATCCATTCTTCTGCTGCTTTCAGGAAACCCATATCACTGCAAATGACATCCACAGGCTCAAAGATAAAGGGCTGGAGAAAGATCTTCTAGGCAAACGGAAGATAAATAAACTAAAAACTCAAGAGTAGCTATTCTTATATCAGGCAAAACAGACTTTAAACCAATGAGTCAAAAAGGTTATTGAAGGTCACTATGCAATGATAAAAGTCTCAATCCAACAGCAAGAAATATCCATCTTGACTATATATACACCCAACATAGGACCACCAAGATTTATAAAACAGTTCCTAATTAAATTAAGAGAGGACATAGCTAGCTATACAATTATAGTCAGAGACTTTAATACCCTTTTAATAGCCTTAGACAGATTATTGAAGCAAAAAACTTACAAAGAAATCTGGAATCTTAACTTGATACTTGATCAATTGGTTCTAATAGACATCTAGAGAACACTTTGCCCAATAACCACAGAATATACATTATTCTTATCAGCACATGGAACATAATCCAAGATTGACCACATACTTGAACATAAATAAAGTGTGAAGAAATTTCAAAAGGTAAAAATCATACCACGCATCTTCTCAGACCACAGTGGAATTAAAATAAATATCATCATCAACAGGAACCCCCAAAACATGCAAATATGTGGAAATCAAACAACATAAAACGATTTCTGGAAACAAGTGAAAATAAAGTGAAAAAACACACCAAAACTTTTGGGATACCATGGAAGTGGTGCTGCGAGGGAAGTTTAGAGCATTGCATGCACATATCAAGAAAATAGAAGGATCTCAAGTAAACAGTTTAACATCACACCTAAAGGAATTGGAAAGATGAGGACAATTCAATCCCAGAATTAGTAGAAAATGGAAATTATTAAAATAAAGTCACAGCTAAATGAAATTAGAGACCTACAAAGTATCAATGAGATGAAAAGCTGGTTTCTTGATAGGATAAATAAGATTGAAAGACCCCTGGTCAGATTGACAAAAAATAAAAATAAAGACAGAGAAAGAAAGAGGAAAACTTTGAATAAACACAATTAGAAACACAAATGGTCAATGTTACAGTCAACCCTGAAGAAATGCAAGGGATTAGCAGAGATTACTATGAACATCTATATGCAAATAAACTATAAAATCTAGAGAAAGTGAGGAATTCCTGGTATCACATAACCTCCCAAGATTGAAACAAGAAGAAATTGAAACCCTAAACAGATCCATAACAATCCAAGAAATTAATTCAGTAATAGGAAATCTCTCCACTCCCCTCCTTCCCAGAAAAGCCCTGAGTCAGATGGTATTTCAGCTGAATTCTACAAGACATACAAGGAAGAGCTGATACCAATCCTACTGAAAGCATTCCAAGTAATCAAGAAGGAAGGAATTCTGCCTAACTCATTCTGTAAAGCCAGTATCATCCTGATACCCCAAAATGACAAAGATTCAACAAGGAAAGAAAATGTCAGGCCAATTTCCCTGGTGAACAAAGATTCAAAAATTCTCAAAAAGATTCTAGCAGACTGCATTCATCAGCACATTTTAAGGATCATCCATTATGACCAGGTGGGCTTCATTTCCAGGATGCAAAGTTGGTTCAACATACACAAATCAATAAATGTAATCCACCACATAAACAGGTGTAAAGCAAAGAACCACATTATCATCTCAATAGACACAGAAAAAACACTCAGTAAAATCCAACACCCCTTCTTGATAAAGACCCTCAAACACCTCAGCATCAAGAGAACATTCTTCAAAATAACAAGAGCCATCTATGACAAACTTGCAGCCAACATCATACTTAACAGGCAGAAGCTGGAAGCATTACTCCTAAGAACTGGAACAAGACAAAGATGCCCACTCTCACCCCTCCTATTTAACAAAGTACTAGAGATCCTGGCCAGAGCAATCGGGCAAAAGAAAGAAATTAGGGGTATTCAAATAGGAAAGGAGAAAGTTAAGTTATCTCTTTTTGCATATGATATAATTCTATACCTAGAAAACCCTAGAGAGTCCATCAAAAACCTCCTCGTACTGATAAATGATTTTGATAAAGTCTCAGGATACAAAATCAATGCACAAAAACCAACTGCATTTCTATACACTAACAAGGACCAAATAAACACAATCCCATTCATAATAGCCACACACACACACACACACACACACACACACACACACACACACACACACACAAATACCTCAGCATCTGTCTAACCAAAGAGGTAAAAGACCTTAACAATGAGAACTACAAAACACTGCTCAAGGAAAGCAAGGACAATACAAACAAATAGAAAAACATTCCATGCTCATGGATTGGAAGAATCAGTATCTCCAAAATGTCCTTTTTGCCCAAGGCAATCTACAGATTCAATGCAATCCCTATCAAATTACCAGCATCATTTTTTCACAGTCCTAGAAAAGACACTGCGGAAATCCATATGGAAGCAAAAGAAAAAAAAAAAAAAAAGCCCAAATTGCTAAAGCAATCCTTAGCAAAAAGAACAAAGCTGGAAGTATCACACTCCCAGACTTCAAACTTTGCTACAAGGCTACAGAAACCAAGACAGCATGGAACTGATATGAAGATACACACATAGACCAATGAACAGGACAGAGAATCCAGAAATAAAACTGCAGATCTTCAATTAATTCATCTTCAAAAAAGCTGACAAAAACAAATATTGAGAAAGGGAACCCACATTTAGCAAATTATGCTGGAAAAACTGGCTAACCACATGCAGAAAAATGAAATTGAACTCCTACCTATTACCATGTGCAAAAATTAACTCAAACTAGATCAAAGACTTAAATGTGAGACCTCAGACTATAAGAATCTTATAGAAGAAAATTTAGAAACCACCTTCCTGGACATTGGCCTAGGCAATGAATACATTGGTTAAGTCCTCATTAGCAAAATCTAAAATCAACAGGTGGGACCTCATCAAGCTAAAAAGTTTCTGCACAACAAGAGAAACCACCAGGAGAGTAACGAGATAACCAAGAGAATGGGGAAAAAATATTTGCAAGTTATGTACCTGACAAAGGCCTAGCATCCAGGATCCATAAAAACTTCAAACAAATTGACTGGAATAAACAAATAACCCTGTTAAGAAGTGGGCAAAAGACATGAACAGACACTCAAAGGAAAACATCCTAGCAGCTGGCAAGCATATGAAACAAATGTTTTCATTAATCATCAGAAAAATGCAAATCAAAACTACAAGGACATACCATCTCACACTGCAGGATGGCTACAATTACAAAGTCAAACCCCTCCCCCCCAAAAAAACAGGCTGGGCACAATGACTCACACCTGTAATCCCAGCAATTTAGGAGATTCAGTCAAGAAGACTGCTTGAGCCTGGGTGTTAAAGACCAGTGTAGGCAACATAGCAAGACCTCATCTCTACAAAAATTGAAAAATTAGCCAGGCATGGTGATACATGCCTATAGTCCTAGTTACTTGGGAGGCTGAGGTGAGAGAATAACTCGAGCCCAGGGGTTCAAGGCTGCGGTGAGCCATGATCACACCACTGCATACCAACTTGGGCAATAGAGTGAAGCTTCAACAAAAAACAAACAAAGAAGTAAAAAAATAATAGGTGTTGGCGAGGCTGTAGAGAAAAGTGAATGCTTCTACACTGTTGGTCGGAATGAGGCCTAGTTTAAGCTTTGTGGAAAGCAGTATGGTGTTTTCTCAAAGAACTAAAAATTGAGCTACTATACACCCTGGCAATCCCACTCTGGGAATATACCCAGAGGAACATCAGTTGTTCTACCAAAAAGACGCCTGCACATGTGTGTTTGTTGCAGCACTATTCACGACAGCAAAAACTTGGAACCAACACAGATGCCCACTGAATGTGGACTAGATAAAGAAAATGTGGTACATATGCACAATGGAATACTATGAAGGCATAAAGAAGAATAAAATCATGTCCTGTGCAGCAACATGGATACAGCTGGAGTCAGTCATTCTAAGTGAACTGTCACAGAAACAAAAACACTGAAAATCACATATTCTCACTCATAAGAGGGCCCTACACAGTGGGCACGTGAGCACAAAGGCAGGAACAACAGATGCTGGGCACTGCTAAAGGAGGGAGGGAGGGGGAATAAAGAGCACACAACCACCCATTTGGTACTCCGTTCATTCCCCGGGGGAAAGAGGGCTCGCTAGAAGTCCAAACCTCACCTTCATGCAATCTAGTTATGTAGCAAATCCTCACGTGTACCCCGCAACTCTAAAATGTAAATAAATAAACAAATAAATTTAAAAAATGTTTTTGTAATTGGAAAAACAAATGCTCCTACATATTATTTTTTAAAAAACAACTGAAAAAAAAGTAAAAATTAAAAAAAAAACAATCAATTTCACACATTCTGCCAAATCAACTTTAAAATCATTGTCAAGTTCCAAAAATAATTTTATTGAGATAGAGATTGAAATCGTAATGAATAGTTTGGGATGAGTAATCATGTTTACAGTGTTAAACTTTCCCAACTCTATTTATTCTTTTTTATGAAGAGAGTTTTAAAAAATTTATTATTTCGTAAAGTTGGTAGATTTCTAGTTCTAGATCCTGCACATTTCTTTTTTCCTCAGTATTTTTTATTTTTGTAACTACTTTGAACAGATCTCTTTTTTTTCTATGTGTTTTCTTAACAACCACACACATGCTGCTAGTCTGTTTTACTTTTCCTCTGTGAGGGTGGGGTCTCTGGGCCTGTAAGATTATATTTTCTCCCATTAATGTCAAAGTTCTGGTAGATTTTTCATAAACTGAAATTTGTCAGAAGCTTTTTGGAATTTGAGGAGCACTTCCTCAGAATTTCTCAGCACCCCAGGTGTGATATGACATAACACAGCTACCCTGAGCATCCTTCACTCATAACCCTGTATGGACAGTTGGTGCTTACTAATCTCTTTGGCTCCTCCTTAAGGGAAAACCCAGCTACCCCAACCCCTCTCTAGAATGTCCAGATTGAAAGCTCCTGGATGGTTTGTTTCACGTTTCTGGGTATGCATTGTGGCTAGCAAGGATGTTGTAAAAAAGGTCACAAAATTAAGACTCAAAAATAAATACTTGATTTGGACCACCCGGAGACCAGACTCTGTTCAGTGGGCCTCAATACTGGCTGATATTAGACTTGGCTGGGGAGTGTTAACTACTACTGATGCCTAGACCCTATTTTTGGAAATGTGGTTCAACCTGTCTGGGATAGGGCATCAGTATACTTGAAAGGTGATTAGAATGTGTGGCCAGAGCTGATAACTACTGTTTTGAATGATGCTCAACTTATTCATCAAATTATTTTTTTTAGGTTCAATTTTTTTTTTTTTTTGGAAGAGTCTCTCTGTCTGTTGCCCAGGCTGGAATGCAGTGGCACAACCATTGCTCACTGCAGCCTCAAACTCCTGAACTCAAGCAATCCTCCTGCCCCAGCCTCCTGAGAAGCTGGGTGGGACTACAGGAATGCACTACCATGCGTGCTGCATGGTAGAGATGGGGGATCTCACTATGTTTCCCAGACTGGTCTTGAACTCCTGGCCTCAAGTAACCCCTCCCCCACCAGCTCTCAAAATGCTAGGATAATAGGCATGAGCCACCACACCCAACCCAAATTCTTATTTATAAGCAACAGATGATAAATGATTTAAGCAGTAAGGGAATTTATTTAAATGATATCTAAATAAATATCTTTGACCTTATGGGAGGGTCAAACAACCAGGTCTGAAGTACATGGGATACACATCATACCATAGAACAGATGCAGTGATGCCATTACTACCCACTGCTGGGCACACACACCCAGGGACAGAGCCAGGCTTTGAGGGGCCATTCTCAAGAAAAAAAAAATCATAAACAGAAAATTAGGCACAAAATAAATATCTAGAATGAAGGGAAAAATCACAGAAATTTAAATATTTTAAATCTAATATCATAAGTATCACAAAATTTAGAAATATTACATAATGCTTTAATTATTTGCCTGAAACAATTTTATATTTTATTTTTTCATTTCATTTTTGGCTGTGTCTTTAATCAACTTGGGCTACTATTACAAAATATTATAGGCTGGGCGGCTAAAACAACATTTATTTCTTGCAGTTCTGGAGGCTGGAAGTTGCGCTTAGAGTATCAGCTTGGTCAGGCTTAGGTGAGGGCTCTCTTCCTGGTTTGCAAATCGTCGCCTTCTTGCTGTGTCCTTTTTTGGTAGAGAGAGAGAAAGAGAGAGGTCTGTCTTCTTATAAGGACACGAATCCCATCATGGAACCCCACTCTTATAATCTCTTCTAAAGGAAATTACTTTCCAAACCTCCCATCTCCAAATATAATCTCATTGGGGGGTTAGGAATTCAACAAATGAATTTTGGGATGACAAAACATTCAGTTAATAATAGACTGTGTGAGAATACAGTTATGATATTTAATTCAGTCTTTTAGCATAGTTGATCCAAATTTCTTTTTAAAATAACCTTTTAAATATAGAATAGTTTTAGATTTACAGAAAAGCTGTGAAGATAGTACAGTCTCTATATACTTTTCTCCCAGTTTCCTCTAGTGTACATTTGTTACAACTAATGAACCAATATTGATACATTATTACTAATTAAACTCTCATACTTTATTTGAATTTCCTTAGAGGTTTTCTAATCTCCTTTTTCTGTTCCAGGATCTCATCCAGGATAACATGCTACATTTAGTCATTCTGTCTCCTTAGCCTTCTCTGGACTGTGACAGTTTCTCAGATTTTCCTTGTTTTTCACGACCTTGACAGTTTTGAGGAGTACCGATCAGGTATTTTGTAAAATGTTCCTCCATCTGGGTTTATCTGATTCTTTCTCATGGTTAGACAGAAGTTATGGACTTCTAGGAAAAAGACTACAGAAGTGAAGTGCTATTTTCATCATATCAAGGGCACATGCTGTCACTGATGATGTTGACCTTAACCATCTGGCTGAGATACAAGTTTGTTTTCTATTATTTATAATTTAGAAAAATCTCTTTCAACTCCATACTCACTATTGGAAATGCTACACAGGGTTGTAGGATTCTTGTTAAACTTGGGACAACCTCCATCAGATTGTGTTTGTGATCTGAAGTCCTGGATGGATTTCCCATAGACTAGCTTCTAGTTCCATGCATTTTGGATCTTGTTTCTCTTCCACTTCCCACATAATTACAGGACCTAGTGCTTAGATATATTCATATTGCAGTGCAATTCCTGTCACAAGGTTTGGTGAATCAGCACAATAGGCTGTAGAAATATTTCTGGCAGCCATTCTGACCCAGGTAGCTAGAAAGGACTGTGGTAGTAATCAGGAACTGTATATACAGGTCACACTGAGCCCAGACAAAGGGTGTCCTAATTCGGCTCTTCGCCCTGGCTTATTCCCCAAAACGCCACGGCCACTCCAACACCACGTGGCACAGAAAGAAACGTGACAAATGGTAAGTTGGTGTGGAGAGAGACAATGATCAATCTTAACCAATTTGCAGTTCAAATTTCTTGCCTTTGCAGCTTTTATAAAATCATGGGAACACGTTGCTAGAAACCCCTCCCAGTCCTTGGAAGAGGCTTGTGACAGTGAGGCACCCTGAAATTTAGGTCATTAGATTCACTGTTAATCTGACTCTGTGAAAAGCTTCAGTATACACCACAGAAACCCTTAACCCTGGACCCAAGATGCTGTGGCTTGAACCACTAATACCACTGTCTCTGGAAATGAGATGTAGGCGGCTGTGCTAGAAAAGATTCCGCCCTGTGTTTGTTTCAATATGTCACCTCTTTCCAATTAAAAAAATCCGAGAAGGATATTTTTGACTGACTGAGCCTAGATCATTATGACTTTACCCTAGCTACAGGGGAGGCTGGGGATGTATCTGCTCATTTGAATTTGTAGAGTGAAGACAAGTTCTACCTTCTAATGTGGCTGCCCTCAAACCAAAATAAGTTTATTCTTTGTAGTTGCATTACCAAAAAGAAAAAAAATTAAATGATGCAAAAGGAACTCATAAAAGTAGTTACCTGTTTGGATGGATAATGGGAGGAGATAAGGAGCAAGACTTCTTTCTTTTTTTTTTTTTGAGTTGGAGTCTCACTCTCTTGCCCAGGCTAGAGTGCAGTGGCACGCTCATGGCCACCGCAGCCTCGACCTGCTGGGCTCAAGCAAGCCTTCCACCTCAGTCTACCAGACAGCTGGAACTATAGGTGCCTGCTACTACGCCTGGCTAATTTTTTTTATTTATTGTAGAGATGAGGTCTTGCCAAGTTGCCCAGGCTGGTCTTGAACCCCTGCACTCAGGCAATCCTCTTGCCTCAGCCTCCCAAAGCACTGGGATTACAGTCTTGAGCCACCATGAAGACTTCTTAATGCGAACATTTCCCTATCATTTTGAGTTTTAAACATGTATGTGTATCATCTAGTCAAAAATAAGACATTTTAAGGGTAATATAGTCAAATTACTGAAAATCACATATATAGATCACCTCTATTTAATCAACATTCTCAGCAAGAATTAAAAACATGACACTACGAAGTGCCCTATGTTTACATCTGTGTTATTTAATGCCACCAAACCCATCAGGCCAACTTTCTTTCCTCTTTTCTTTGCCTATTTTGGCAATCTCCCAAAATGACTCATTTTCACAATAGCACGATGAATTGGCAGTGATTAGCCTTGCTAGGGAGGGGAGAAATGGTGTGGATTTCTCATGCAATGCAATATAATATGACTCAATTTCTTGTTGGGAATTTTCAGAACAGTTTCTCACACACAAAGGAGCCTTTTCAGAACCTGACATTGCACTGGGTCCTGAGGTAAAATAAAGCCAGTGAAATGGTTCTGAAGATTTGCTCATTGACCAATTGACCAGAGATGAATCCTTAGGGCTTGTGATGTTCTGGGAAACAGGGTAGGGGGAGGATCACCATCAAAGGGGTGGGGTGTGGAATATTCCATAAAGTGTGCTCTGGAGAAATCCTTACCCATCAGAAAGACAAGGATTCCACTTTGAGAAAAGAAAGCCCCTGATGGGGAAGACAAGGGAAGCATCCTGCTATGGGGAATATCAAAATCCTTAACAGCTTGTGTGAGATGGACCCAACCAATCAGAGCAGATGGCAGCCATTGCTTTAGTTTCAAATTTGCTGCCAGTTTTCTCAGCCCAGTTCCTGAGCACCGTCTTTTGGTCACCAGAGATCCTAGAACTTCTCCAAAGCTCTGAAACCTGTTGAGTCCAAAAAAGGAGGTCAAGAGACAACCAGATCCTCACTACTACTTTGCACGGCACAACTAGACGCCATCATCACACAATCTACATCGACCCTGAATAAAGAAGAGAATGCACGCCTTACACTTAAGGGTGGTGCTCAATAAATGCTCTGGTCTGAATGTTCGTATCTCCCTAAAATTCATATGATGAAATAATGACACCAAAAGTGATGGTATTAAGAAGTGGAACCTTTGGAAAGTGATTTTTTGAAGGATTAATGCCCCTGTGAAGGAGACTCCAGAGGGACCCTCGCCCTTTCTGCTGTGAGGGGATACAGTGAAAAGACAGCCATCTAGCAAGCAGGTACTCGCCAGACACTGAATCTATCGGCAACTTGTTCTTAGACTTCCCAGACTCCTGAATTGTGAGAAAGACATTTCTGTTGTTTGTAAGGAAACCTGTTTGTGCTATTTTTGGTATAGCAGCCCAAATGATAATGAATCTTTTTTACTTAGGGTGGAGCATAAGTTCCTTAAGAATTTAATCCATTGTCAGGTATGTAGAAAGTGTTCAACAAATGTGAAATATAAGTTGATTGAATGAATGTGCTGACTATAGCCTCTCCTGAAGTCTTTATATAAGGCTAGTCTACCTAATCTTTGTCTTAGAGACACTCAACACTCAGTAATCTCATCTCAATCCAATAGGACCTAGCCTGAGGAATGGAGAAAGAGCTGGCAAGCAGGCATGGGAACAGACCTTGCTATTCATGAGATCATGAATAAACTTCTTGAGGAACTTTGGATTCACCTATAGTTGCTCCTGCTTCCCACCCCAAGGAGAAAGGAAGCTTGTTCTCTTGGATGCCAATGGGAACCTACAGCCTTCTCCCACACCTGAGACCTGTGACTGTCCATCAGCAGATAAAGAGTGTCAGTCATTCTGGATATAACTATCTTCTCTACAACCAGTCAAGGTATTTATGGCTTGGAAAGTATCAGGTGCCCAGATGAATCATCACAACTAATGTGATTCAAGTATCTATCTGGTTGGAATTTTTAAAAATGTTTTCAATGGGATCACTCCAGTTCTTTTTAAGCAGAGACACCTCTCTAGGCATCATAGGATAAGTACCCAGTTACGAACAAGCTCCTGTTACCTCAGCCCTGGGTGCTCTCCCTTCCTCATTACTACCATCTTCCTTTTTTAGACTTTGAGACTTTTTTTCCTGTTACGGTCCTGATATTGCCCCTTGAATATAAGGATAGTTTCATTTCTGTCTGATCATCTGCCAGATTTGATCATCTGATCTGTCCTGAGGACAAAGTCCCCTTGTCAAGCAGAAAGGATTAACCTTGTCTGAAGAGAGGTTTGGCCTTTGCCCTCAGCTCTTGAGAGGTAACCTCTAAGCCTTTGAAATGTTCTACCTGATAAGAATGTCTTTATTTACCTAGGGGCTTGGACTATGCCAAAGAGTCTATATTGACAACATGATTTATGATGGGGGCCTTGAACCATAAAGTATCAACCTGACCTTTGGAGAGGCTAACCACTAATAGCAGTTATGCAGATGTCAATCAGTCTACATGACCAAGTCCCAAGAAAAATCTAGGCACAAGCCAGGTCTGAAATTGCCCTACCTGTATCTTCTCTTGGCTGATTTTATTCTGTATCCTTCCACTGTAATAAGCCATGATCATGAGTGTGATGACTCTTCTGCATTCAGTGAGTCTTTCTAGCAAATTATTAAACCCAAGGTGGTCTTGGGGACCTTCAACTTGTTGGTGTCAGAAGTGAGGATAGTCATTCAAGCACGGTGGCTCATGCCTATAATACCAGTGCTTTTGGAGGCCGAGAAGGGAGGATTGCTTGAGGCCAGCCTGGGCGAAAGAGTGAGATCCCATCTCTACTACTACTACTACTAATAATAATAAGAATTAGCCGGGCTGCTGGTATGTACCTATAGTCCTAGCTACTCGGGAAACTGAGGTGGAAGGATCACTTGAGCCCTGGAGGTCAAGGCTACAGTGAACTATGATTGTGCCACTGCACTCCAGCCTGGGCAACAGAGCAAGATGAAGACGATCTTGAGGACTCTTGAACTTTGTAACCTTCCCAGTGGAACCCCAGTATCAAACTCCCATGAGAAGCAACCAACTCTCTTTATTCTAGACCTTGGGGACGTTCTGTTCTTCATCTTCTCAGACCCTTCATGCTTAGAACCGTTTGACCTCCTAGTTGCCCTTTTCAGCCTTCCCTATCTCAATTCCAAGCCAGGTTAAGCCCTCCCACTTTCTGTTAACTCCTTTGTGAAGATGTATCTGTTTCCTGGATCATTTACCTTCTCTCATCAGGCACATACCCTAGGCTCATGCCTCACCAAATGAGATCTTTCTGACAGTCAATCCCTGAATCATCAGAACTCTCTCAACTTCTGGGCTAGCATTTCCACATTGTACTAGTCTGTTGAAAATAAGTTCCAGTATACAGACACAAGGAGTTCCAGCATACAGTTAAGAGCACCCAGGAAATTCACTATTTATCACAGAACTACAAATGTAAGTCTTGATATAAACACAGAGAAACAGGAGGCCCCTAGATTTCACAGAAAGAAATGACATGAGAATTGGAAAGGACAGTTCTGCAGCTTTCATAAGACAAATTCATCCAACAGAAGAGAGAAAATTAGATTTCCTGTTTTGTTTTTTCAAGAATGATCCAATTAATACTTGAACTAAATACCATCAACAACGTATCATGTTTCTTTAAATCCCAGATTAAATGTCGGGGAAGAACAATAAAAGCACAGTAATTTGGATCAATTGGTAAAGAGCTCAATATGAGTTAATGAAAGTTAGATTGCACAATGTAGTGAAAGAAACACAATGCAATTACTTTCAAATACATACATTAAAAGCAAAACAAAACAGGTAACTAAGTGAAAATCTTACAGGTCGATTGTAATAAGCAGAAAATTTTCACGTGCCATTTCACATGATTTTAATCCAAATTGATGCCTTAATAATGTAGATAATAATTTCCATTCTTAATCAGATTAAATGTTTTCCTTCCAAGGCATCTAAGATTGTTTAATAAATTTGTAAAATAGTCTTTCTCATCCCTCATAAAGACAGAATTTGAAGAGGGAGGAAGAGAAGGAGGAGGGGAGCCTAAATTAATAAGGAATTACTTGATTTGAATGAGTTGGCATATTATAGAGTTACAAGATCAAGAGACAGCTTGTTTTCCATGGATAAAAGTAGATATGTACTAAAAAAAAGTATGATCCAAGGAAGTAATGTTAATTCTTCATTCATTTATTTATTCATTCATGTATTTATTCATCCAGCAAACATTTCTTTAAGACATCTCAGGCTTCATATTTGGCTTTGGTAATCAAAGATATGCAAAACGCTATTTCTGCCCTCAAGAAGTTTGCATTCCACTGGGGTTTTTCAAATGTCAACAACTCAGCATAATAAATGACCTCCTGGTGTGTCCTCAGAGAGCACAGAGGGAAGGACACTTCCCTTCTTACTAAGCATAGAGCTAAATATTTCCCAGTCTCTTTTGGGAGGGGGGAATATCACCTGTGGTCACGTGACTCTTCCCCTAGTGGAATATAGACAGAAGTGATTTTTATCTCCGCTGGGTCTAGGCTTAGGAGGCAGGCATGCCTCCTGCCCTCTTCACCTTGGAACTGGGACAGAGTGGTCCAACTTTGGCCATAGATGAGAACAATGCTCTTGGGTCTTGAGAATTATGGGGCAAAGACTTGATAACCTGAAAGGAATGGAGTCTCTGCCCACAAGCCCGGCACCCCTGAATAAGCAGATGGAACAGAACTGCCTACAAACCTGGCTCACTCACTTTGGAACTGGTTCTTGAGGGAGAGGGGAAACAACTATAATTTTAAGGCCATTTTATGATGATGGAGTTTTTTAGATTCACTTTTATTATGAAAAATTTCACACATAGAGCAAAGTTAAAAGGAATTACAGTAGACACTCGCATATCCACAGACTGAATTTTACCATTAACATTTTACTATACTTTACTTTTCTTAAAATTACAAACCTACCTCTTTTTCCACTCATCAGTCCTTCTTACTTCTGGATGCAATTCAGACTATGTTGCCTATATCTCAACATTTCATCTTAAATACTTTGGCATGCCAATGATTAAATAGACTTATTCTTTTGATGAAAAATTTACATACAACAAAATTCACAAATTTTAAATTTGTATTTGTTGACTTTTAACAAATATTGCACCCATATGACCAAAATCCTTATCAAGATAAAGATTATTCTAGCATCCTAGAATTTATTTTGGAATATTTCTGTTATGGCAGCTTTGTTTTACCTTAACTCATACATAGAATAATAATTTTAATAGTAACACCAAGAAATGAACATCTTTTATGTGTCAGGAATTATATATACATACCTTATTTAATTTTCACAACTTTAGTTTTGATTAGTTCTGTCCTACAGATTTTGAGGTTGAAGAAATTTTCAGCCTTGATTATTTACCATAATATTATCAGAAAGAGATTGACAGTAGCCAGGGGGGTGGGGGCGCGGGGAGAGGGGCACATAACATCAGTAAGGGTGCCTGGTCTCAAACCAGCAAAGTGAGGATGAAAGGGAGACCCAAACTTTATCTGTACGATGACCACATGTATACCTAATCCTGGATTGCACCCCACATCTTTAAAATTAAAATAAATAAATGGAAATTTTAAAAGAAAAATTAATAAATAAACATCTCTTTAAAAAGAAAGAAAAAAATTGTCCAGGTTCACCCAGCTAGTAAGTGGCAGAGATGGTTCTGGATCCCTCTGACAACTTTCCACTATTTTATATGACTGACTCTGTCTTGGACAGGCAATGTTCAAAGGAGTTCAGCTGCACCAAGGAAGAACATTGAGCTACATTCTGAGCCTCAGCTCTTGAAGGTTGAGCTGAATCCACTCACCAGAAGGACAGAACAGGGAAGGGCCTTCTACACAGAAGAAACTTTGCATCCAAAGCAAAGAAGCGAGGGACTATAGCATTTGGACACTTGTTCATGTCTCCATCAGCCTAGAGCTTAGCAGGCAGTGGAAGATGAGAGTTTAAAAAGTTGACCAAGATTCTAATGCTTTACTAAGCAGATTGGATTTAATCCTATAGACAAGAAAGAGCCTTCAAAGGGGTTTAAGCAGGGAAGTGACATAATTCGATTTGCAATTTAGAATGCTGTTGTTGATATAGAAAATGATATGGGAAAGAGGCAGGGGCTAAGGCGACCAATTATGAAATAGGTGAAATAGTCCTGCAGCTTGAGGACCCAAATGCAAACAGTTACTGTGGAGACCATGAGCATAAGACGGAAGATGGGTCAGCTGGTTATGCCTGCTTCCCTGATAGACTTCCGTTTTTTCTGTATGTGCTCTAGTTAAGAAAGACTTTTCTATTTATTTTGTGGTGTTTTGTCTCCCATGATATCCTTCGCTCCCTTCCATAGTTGTAGAAGTTTTAGCTGGGTCTATTCTGCTAAAGACTATTAGCCATCCTCCCTTGAAACTAAATATGGCCAACTGTATGGCGAGCGGATATGAGCAGAAACAGTGTATACAACTTCTAAGGTCTCCCTTCCTTCCTCTTCCTGGTCTTATGGGCTGGAATGCGAAGGTGGTGGAGAGCCATCTTGGACCATTTGATGGAGAAGTAGGCGCCACAGATGGTAAAGCAAGAGATGGAAAGAGCTGGGTCCACACACAGCTGAGCTGTGGTCTTGGACCACCTGTCCCGACTGTTTCACAAGAAAGAAATCTTCATCTCATTTAAGCCATTGTATTTTGGGGGACCTTATTTTGGGAGTTCAGTGTGTAATGGTGAAAACATCAGAGTAATGAGGGAGAGGGATGAAGTCCCCTATGCAGGTTCTGATCTGGATCACTCCCTATGTGGAACATGAGGTTAGGATAAATTGTGGCAAGAATGTTATTCTTGGAGTTAGAAAGACCAGGGTTGGAACACAAGCATGACATTGGCTAGGTGGCCTTGGGGATACTGTTTAACTTTTCTGGGCCTGTGGTTTTGTCATCATTGCTGGATTTTGTTTGTTTGTTTTCTTTCCTTCTGTAGAATGGGGGAAATGGCGGTGTTATTGTGAAGAGTTGAGATGGCATCTGAGAAGTCTACACTCAGTACCCGGCACACAGTGGGCCTCTGTAGTGGTAGCCATTGTCATTATGTAACTCTGGGTGGAGAAGGCAAGGTCAACTGGCTCACCAGGGAGAGGTGTCTGGGGAACTTGAGCCTGTGATGCCCTTCTTCCTCCAATCTGCTTCATACTTGCTCTCTGGTTTTTGTAATGCTTTTATTTCCTCCTCTTGCCATCCACATGAGAGAAGAGCGTTCATACAATGAACCTGAGTCACACGTCTTGATTGAAATCCTGCTGCTAACAGGATAGGCACTGTTAGACAAAGTCAGTGACTTTGTGATCATCTGAACATTTGGGCTTCGGCAAGACCAACAGCCCTGGGTCGGAGGTGGGCTTACAGGCTAGTGGCGGTTCCCAAACTGAAGAACAAGCTTTAGCTGCTGCCCCGGTCAGGTTTATTGTGCGTGTGGACAGAGTCACCTTTCACCCTAGGGCTCTGCTTCAGACCAAGGGACTGCCCTTACCAACCCTATAGCACTGTCTAAGCAAGGGGAGAACTTCTTGATTCACAAGCAACAAGTAAGAAAAGGGGAAACAAGCCAGGCTCGGTGGCTCAGCCTGTAATCCCACACTTTGGGAGGCTGAGGTGAGTGGATTGCCTGAGCCCGCGGGTTTGAGAACCGCCTGGGCAGGCGAGACCTCATCTCTATAATAAAATCAAAAAATTAGCTGGGCATGGTAGCGCATGCCTGTAATTCCGGCTACTCGGATGGCTGAGGCAGAAGGATCACCGGAGCCCAGCAGGCAAGGCTGCGGTGACCGGGAGCGGCCACTGCACTCCAGTCTGGGTGACCGAGTGAGACTCCGACTCAAAAACAAAATAAAAAGAAAAAAAAAGAAAAGGGGAAACAAAATATGTGTTTCAGAAGACCAAAGGGTGAAAGCCTTTTCCTTCTAGGAAGTGTTTGCTCCATATTCCTGTTCTAGAAAGAATCACCTTGTTGAGGAAGAGTTCTTCCTCGCTTTCTGCCTACAGACCTGAGACCAGCGGTTCTCACAGTGGATCAGAGCTACAGGGAGAGCTTAAGGAAATTCAGATCAGTTGGTGGGGCTCAGGAACTGGTGCTCTGAGAACAGGATTCCAGTCCGTTTTTATAGAGAGCGCTCTACCTAGAGTGCATGGGCTTGATCCTTGGCTAACACTTTTTTGTAGAGGTTAGCGCTGAAACAACATTTCAGATGGAAATCCCAGGCTTTCACCCAACATCTGGAAAGTTCAGAGTCCCTGCTCTCCGCCGTGCCACTGCTGAATCCCTGCCCCACCCCCACTTCCCTGGTTCTGAGAGATTTTTCAACCTATTTTAGAAGCAGAGGCTTATTAATGTAAAGGTCACCAAATAGCCCTGAAGTCAGAGTCTCCATCCAGATGAATGTCTAAGACTTATCAACCTGAGATCATTTTTCTGACCACAGGGAAATGTTCATGGTTGACTTTAGAGAAGCAGACCGCCTGCCCCTTCCTTCTCCCCTCCTTCCAAACTGATCTTTCATGTTGGGGTCACTTGCTTCTTGGTGGGGGAGGAAACTCTCTACAAGTCTCAAATAAAAGTACCTCATTTCCTGCAAGGAGCAAACATATTTCTGAACAGCCCCCCTACCCCCTTGGGAAGAGGGGAATGGGAACCCCACTCTTTTTTTTTATTCCTGTGGCCTTTGCTTTATTCTCTGATTTTCATGAACAGTCAATGACTTTCTGAATTTATGGGGAAGGAGATGAGAGCTTTGGGGTAGAGGGATAGAAATGGGAGAGACTGGAAGGAAGAGAGTTGAGAGGAGTCTACAAGAGCACTGTTGCTATGTCCACTAGCCACCTGGCAGCAAGGGACATGGTCAGCTGACTGCTCCAGCCTCCTGATCACTTGCCTGTGCCCTTACCCTGGGCTCACGCTTCTTCTGCCACCCTTCCTGCTGGTGGGCTTTTCACCAAACATCCTCACCATCGCCATGCAACCCCCAGAAGGGGAGACAATGCCTACCAGGATGTGCTAGCTCTGGTATGGGGTCACCTTCTTCAAGGACTCCCAGTTATTATCGCAGGAACAATAAGCTCCAAGGCAGCCAGGATACCTGGTATCTTGATTTCTTAGGGCTGCCGTGACAAAACACCACAACCTAGGGGGCTTAGAAAAACAGAAGTCTATTATCCTACAGTTCAGGCCAGAGGTCCAAAATCAAGTTGTGAGTAGGACTATGGACCCTCCACAACCTGCAGGGGAAGGGTCCTTCGTTACCTCTTCCAGCTTTTGGTTGATCCAGACGTTTCTTGGTTTGTGGCAGCATCACTCTAAGCTCTGCCTCCACCCTCATGCGACCTTTCCCAAGTGTTTCTGTGTCTTTTTAGAAGACATTCAGTCATATTGGATTAGGGGCCCACCCTGCATCCAATATGACCTCATCTTCACTAATTACATCTTCAATGGCCCTATTTTTAAGTAAGGTCACATTCTGAGGTACTGGGGGTTAGGACTTCAAATATCTTTTGAGGTGAGGGGGACACAGTTTAACCCACATGCCAGAACCCCCTAAACTGAGCTAACAGGCCAATCCTTCTTCCCTCCCTCCCTCCCTCTCTCTCTGTCTCCACCCTCCCTCCCTCCCTTTGGTCCCCTACCCTCTCAAGCCTTCCTTCCCTTCTTTCCCTCCCTCTGTCCTCTCCCCTCTCCTCTTTCTTTCCATTACTCCTGCCCCCACATCCTCCTCCTCTCCATCCGTCCATCTGTCCATCTCCTTAGGAGGCCCAGAGTGAGATGCACAGACATGGAATGTCAGGCTGCCCAGGATGGCACCAGCTGGGTGGCTGCTCGCAGACTGCTCCATGGGCCCTAGGGAAGGAGAGGAGGTCAGCCTCCTCCATCTGAATGTCCTTCTGCTTTGCAAGCCTTGTCTCTGCTGCCATTTTTAGCAGCAGCTTAACTTGCAGGGACACTGTCCTGGTCCTCAGCTGCCATCCCAGACCTGCAGGCGATGCCGTGGCTTTCCCTCCCTGCTGTCACGGGATACTTACCACCCGCTGACAGCCAGCCTGCTTTTCTGACATTGTGAGGCATCTGCCTGGACAGCCGAGGACAATACTGCAGTTTCCGTGGAAACCTGAGGGCCTGTGAGGACTCTAACGAGGATTCTGACCCACCACTGATCGGGTCCTGGACGAGCTGTCAAGAGGCCAGGAATGGTGGTCAACCTCCTGCATTAGGTCTCATCTGTCACCAAGGGACATCACTCACTCACACTCTTAGGGCCTCAGCTCGCTTCTCCAGCAGGAATTGCCAACCTGGCTACTTGCCTGAAATGAGGATGGGGGAGACAGAAGAAGTACAGTCACAAGCAAACATTCCAATGGATTCTCTTGCCAGCTTTTCTCTTGCTATCTATGGGCAGGAAGAGAATTATGAAGAGACAGAGGAGGGAGAGGGCCTGATTCCTCTGCAGAGAGGAAGGTCCGGGGAAGAAGCAGAAGGTTCAGCTTTGATGAGAGACATTTTGAGACTTGGCCACCTCGGAGACCCAGATGACGCAGTGGGAAGGGAGCTGATCTCAAACTCTCTCTCCCCCCCAATTTTTCCCTGGGTCTTGGTGCAGTTCAGGACCTCTGAAGGCTTTGTTTGCCCTGAGGAGAGGACTTTAGGACATGCAGCATGTGGCCTATGGGCAGATTCACAAAGGGCATCTCTTGTGTCCATCTGCTATGTGAGGGAGTGGTTAGAAAGTCTTTGGAGGTTTCACAGAGAGACCCCAGCTCTGAAGTCTGTGCATGAAGTCTTTTTTAATGTCTAGAAATACTCACAATTGCAGTTATCATTTATAACACCCTGTTTAGAAATTTTATTTTTAAAGTTCTTTTCTTTATTTCAGTAGCTCTAGGGGGAACAAATAGTTTCTGGTTATATGGTTGTATTGTATAGTGGTGAAGAAGTCTGGGCTTTAACTGTACCCACCACCCCCACTTGTGCACATTGTACCCGATAGGTGATTTTTTTGTCCCTCCATCCCTTCCCACCTTTCCATTTCTGAGTCTGTTTAGAGATTTGACAACATACGACTTTTGTTTATTGGTTCGTAGGAATGCATATTATCTACTGTTTGCTGAGCATGTTCCCCAGTAGCCATACTCCCCTTTTTCTGGTTGTTATAGAACCACCCAGCTAAAGACCACACTTCCCAGCTTCCCCTACTCCCAGCCATCGCCATGTGACTCAGTTCCAGCAAATGGGATGCTATGAAAGTAATATGTGTTTAGTTGTCAGTCAGGGAGCTGCTTGCCCTCCATACCTCCCACTAAAGCTGGAAGGAGAACGCAGGAGTGGCGAACCGGTTCCAAGGAGGATGAAATCACAGGGAACAACAGAGCACTGAGATGAAAGAACCTGGATCCCTGCATGACCTGGTGGATCAGAATGGCTGCACTCCAGTCCCTCCCCCCCAAACTGCCACAGATAGCTTTAACAACTTTAAAGGAGAGAAAAATGAACTTTCTATCTTGTTTAATCAATCCTATTTTTATTTCTGCTAAAGCAGTTTCACCAATATATACTAATTGGATCAATAAGTAACTTGTACTATGACTTTGCTTATTATCATGCTCTCATATTGGTCCCCAAAAAACATGAGCTTTCAACTGGAACCTACTTTTTCTTGTCAAAAGTTTGCTCATATGTTACCTGATTTTTCCTGT
This sequence comes from Carlito syrichta, assembly GCF_000164805.1. Lineage (NCBI taxonomy): Eukaryota > Metazoa > Chordata > Mammalia > Primates > Tarsiidae > Carlito > Carlito syrichta. The sequence continues at coordinate 229,714 of NW_007257570.1, forward strand.
TAACCAACACCATCCACCACTTTCCCCCAAAGGGTTTCTTATAGCTAGGAAGTTGGCCCAGAGTCCTTTAAAAAATATTCACATTCTTCAATAACTTAATAAATGGTCAATTTAGAGTGGTTCACCCCCAGAGAGGGATCCTCAGAGAGAATCTTGGTTTTTGGACTTGTAACCAGCCCTGTGGGCTCTGTGGCCTTATATCTCAGAATTTTGGGACAAATCTCATTTAAAATATTCTAGCCCAGTTCCCATAAATGTATGTGTAAGTGTGCATACCATGGTTTTTTTTGAAAAATGTGGTTACAGTCCCTATGGGCTACTCAGCTGATTGTCATCCTTTGGGTCATTTTGCCCTCTGGTCCTCTGACTGCCAACTCAGGAAGGTTTAAACTCAGAAGCCTGGGAATCGCTCCCTTTGGCCTCCTCTCTGACTGGCTTTTTCTATTCTAAGACTTGAACTGAACTGCACTCATCTGTAGAGAAGCTTTTTTTTTTTATTGTAGAGAAGTTAAGCTTCTTTAGAGATTAAAGTTTGGTTTCCTCAGCTTCTTACAAACTCACAGTGTTAAAACTGGGTCATAGAGACATAGTTGTTCCATTTTCTAACCAGACAATAACTTCTGGCAGTGCCAAAGTTCCCCTCTTGTCTGTCCTCCTTCTGAAACCCCAGAGAGCTGCTGAATAAGTCCCTCCTGCTGGTAGTGGACAGACTTCCTCTGTACCTCCCTTCCTCCCTAGGCCAAGGGCACTTGCCCTTGTCACTTGCAGCTTAAGCTGTGCCATCCCCTTTTCTTTTCATCATTAATTTATGTTGCTGGCCTCCCGGGTGTTCCCACTTCCCTCTCACTCCTCCCTCCTCCCTCTAGGGTGTGTTACGATCAAGGGCAAGGACTTTTTTTGGAGTCATGGTGCTAGGGGTGGAATTTTTGTCTATCTTCAAGGACTTCATACTTTGAGACGGTCATAGAGGGTATTATTATTCAAAAATATTTGCTGATCCTTCCTGAAGGAAAGGATAGTCCCCTACCTCCTTCCCCCCACTGACATCAGATTTGACATTGTGACTTGCTCTTGTCAATAAATGCAAGGAAAAGTGATATGGCATGCATCACTGCCAGGAAACATCTTTAAGAGCCAGTGCATGGTTGCTGTGTCTTTTCCTCCTTCCCCAAGATAGACAGTGGTTCCAAAAGGGGACTGCTTTGTCAACCTGGATCCTGAAAAAGAGGACATGAAGCAGAGACCTAGTTGACCCATGATGGATAAGTAGGTGAAGCAAGAAATAAACTCCTGTGAGTTGGGTATTGCTGTTACTGCAGCATAACCTAGCCTGTCCTGACTGTTTCAGAACATATGTGGAAATAGTCTCAGACTTTTTTCTATGAAGCAATGGTGAGTTGGGTTTGAGCTGGGCATACAAGATGACTGCCATTTCATGAGAAGATGTTGTGGATAGATTAGTCCATCTCTGCTCTAGGACTTAAAAAGAATCCCTCCATCTCCCACCCTCTACCTGATTTTGTAGTGACCTGAATATCATCGATTTCCACATGTGCCTATTTCCACATGTGCTTGTTTCCATTCCTGGTCCACCTTAAGACAGGACATAATTTCTTCCCAGGCCCCAGAATGAGGTCATGATATCAAAAGAACCAGTGAGCAATATTGGTCTTATGGAGGATTTCATAGGGAAGATAGAGAGAAGGTTTATATCACATTTTCAACGTCGACTGCCCATGCATGTCTTCAGCATTTCTGCGTGATATGGTGAGCTCTGGAGCCAAAACACTTGGGTTTAAGTCCAAGCTCTACCACTTAATGTGTGATGATGGACAAATTAATTAAATTCTATACCTGAGTTTTCTCTTCTGTAATCTGGGGACAGTAACATTCCTGTCTATGAGGGTCATTGTTGTTGGTCTCTGAAAATCATGAAAGTCAGACTTGAACCAATCCCTTCTTGGTGAAACCCTACTCATCCTTTACCTGATAACCTGAAATATCTCAGATTAAATGAGGTTGAGCAAGAATATCATGCCTGGCCCACAGTAAATTAATACAACGTTAGTCATCATCATTTTTTCGGTTATTTACAAATCTTCATCAGATATGTTTGCTTTCCTAAGTTTCTTCCTCCTCACCATGTTATTGGTGGATGTGCCTTTCCTTTGATCTTCTGCAGTCTCCAACCTCAGGGGCTCCCTTCCCCTACCTTTTAGATTGCTGCTTTTCCACTCCAACTGATTCCCTTGTGTGTTTGAGATCTGGCCTTTGAGTTTTCTCTCTCTCTCTCCCACTCTCTTAACTGTTGGAGATCTTACATGCAGAGAATAACCTGGAGCCTGCAGTGAAACTCCATCCCAGTGGGGAAGTGAGAGTCTTGAGGGATTACAATCCATGGCTTCCAGCCTCTCACTCTGGTCCCTTCTCACCTTCTCTGCCATGGCAGGCAGCCGTGTGTGGGTCAGGTGCTCAGCAGAGGGAAGGATATGGCAATTTGCTCCTCAGCTTCAGCAAGCTTAGTCAGGTACTATCCAGACCCAGAGTGTTTGCATTTTAGGGCTCATCTCTGCTTGGATGAAACTCTGGTTAAACACCTTCCAAGGCAATGAAAAATTTCAGTCAACCGAGACAAACCAAATGTGGCTGTATTCAAACATTCAGAGCCAGACCTTAGATGGGGCAGATGACAAGGAGAACATCATTCAGGGGAACCCAGAGCTGACTGAAATGACATTTACTTTTTTGGTTGCTGTGTCACAGTTTTGGTTCATTTCAAGCGTGTACTCCATTAAGATCCCCAGATCTTCCTCATGGGTCTCTTGCAGTCGGTGAAATCCTGTCTTTAGTGGCTCAGGAGACCTTGTGGTTCAGAGCATAGGCATGACGTTGGCAGGCATCCATTTCAATCCACATTTCACCCTTAAACCAGTGGGAGGTGGAACAAGTTATTCTGAGGTTCAGTTTTGTCATCTGAAAAATGATGATGAGGTAAAGTTTACATCATTTAAAAAAAAAAAAGGAATTTGTTCATAGGTTTTTTTTAAACTATAGTCCGCCCCTCCAACGGTCTGAGGGACAGTGAACTGGCCCCCTGTTTTAAAAGTTTGAGGACCTCTGGAGTGGGACAAGCAGGCAGTCTGTAAACAGCACTTGTTAATAACCATAGCATCATCATCACCATCACCATCATCTTCCCTGCCTCACAGACTTGGTAAGATTTGATAGGATGAGGTATGTACAGTGTTTGGCCCAGAGCCTTACGTATGTTGCTTTTGCTTCTGCTGTTGCTGTTACTATTATTATTGCTTCATGTACCCTGCCCCCCCCCCCAGGGCCCATTTTCAACTCTAAAAAAATTAATCTCTAACTCTCTGAGCCTGTTTTTATTGGAATCTTGGGGAGAAGATATTCAATCTCGCTTTTCCTTAAAGTATATGGTTATTAACATGTGCTGTTTACAGAGTGCCTGCTTGCCCCACTTAGTTTACACATATCACCTTGCATGAACTTCATGGTGTCCCTATGAGGTCAGCATTATTATTTCCATCCTGTGGATAAAGAATAGGCCTAGAAAGCAAGGCTTGGTGGCTCAGCCTGTAATCCCACGCCTTGGGAGGCGAGGTGAGTGGATTGCCTGAGCCCGCGGGTTTGAGACCCACCTGGGCAACTTGGCGAGACCTCATCTCTACAATAAATTTTTAAAAAAAATTATCCGGGCATAGTAGCACGCGCCTGTAGTTCCAGCTACTTGGAAGGTTGAGGCGGAAGGATCGCCGGAGCCCAGTAGGTTGAGGCTGCAGTGGCCGGGAGCGGCCACTGCACTCCAGTCTGGGCGACAGAGTGAGACTCCAACTCAAAAAAAAAAAAAAAAAAAAGAGAATAGGCCTAGAGAGGTTGAGACACCTACTCAAGCTCACACAGCTAGAAAGGAACAGAAGTGGGGCATGAACCTGAGTTCATCAAACCCTCATTTATTATTTAACAAACACTTTTCTAGCAATTTCTATGCTCCTAGCATTGCTCCAAGTGCTTTCTTTGTAAACATTAACTCATCTTCTTAGCAACCTTATGAGGTCAGTACTACAACTACCCCTCCTTAACAGCCTCCAGCCTTCCATGTTGGGCCCTTCTCACATCCTTTGCTATGGGTGCTCAGTAGATGAAAACACTGAGGCACAAAAAGGCTACCTCGCTTGGCCAAGTTCATAGAGGTCTGTGTGACAGACACAGAATCCACCCCCCAGGCAGCCTGGCCCCAGCTACCTCAAGAAACCGTTCCTTCCCATATGCATCGCTGCATCTTACAAGGGTCTCATTTTCTTTCAGTGGGCTTGTTGGCTGCCTTCCTTGTACAGATGTGCCCTCCTTGAAGGAGGAGCTTCTGCTCTGTACTCATCTCACCATGACTGTGGCCTTCCCTGGACCCCTGCTTCCTCCTCAGAAGCCAATGGGTTCTTTTAGCAAATTGGTAGAGTCAGAGGGGGCCAGGTGTGGGTTAGCCTGCCAGTGGTGAGAGCCAGAGCCCAGTGACCTGCCCCTGAGCCGAACCCACTGCAGGCAGGTCCACTATACCTTCTCCTAGGAGGACTCCCTCGATCATCACCTGAGAGCATGCAAACCCAAGTCCACAATACCAAGCCATTTTTGGAAAGATGACCTACCCAACAGTAAAATCCAACTCCCATTGGCTTGTTTCAGTAGATGCACTCAGTGTGTCTCTTGGCAAAATAACGTGGAAATTGTTGTAAGAGACCACCTACTTCTTTCCACAGTGGATGTTCTCTCACTAGTGCTCATGGGTATCTGTGGGCATGACTCTTCCATGACCGGGTGACAGACAGCCTCACTTCTCCACCTTGGCTCATACCATCCAAAGCTGCACCCTGGACTTAGACTGGGAAAAGACCTTAATTCAACTGGTTCCATCTCTTCAACCCACACGGATGTCTGGGGACTCCTGAAAACACCATCTCGGCCGTAGCATCTACTACAGCAGGCTAGTAAAGCAGGTGGGGGCTCACTTTATTTTTTAACTTGCCTCAGGAAGCATCCTCTCATTCTGAAGTCAAGTCTACTCTCTTAAAATTTCCTCCCGTTCTCTCAGTACATGTTCTGGCGTAACAAGATCAAGACTGCTTCCTCCTCTACATGACAGCCCTTTAATATTTAAAAGCAGCTGTTCTTTTTTTTAGTCTCCCATTCCCTGGGCTAAATATATCCAGCTCTTCCATCCGTTATTCCTGCATCCTATAGGAATACCATACTGGTCCAGAATGCTTCACCACTCAGGTTCTAATAGGAGAATTCTCAAGGTTATCAACATCCCCTTTGAAATGAGGCCCCAGGAACTGAACCCACCTCTAGAGCTGACCGTGGTATGGTTTTCCTGGGCATGAGCACTTTTACTTTCCTTTTTATTTCCTGGGTCACACCGTTGGCTTCCTCCAATCTGCTCTTCTCACATAAGCTGCTGCCAGTAATGTTTCTCCCACATTCTAAACATGGACAAGGGGGTTTTTTTTAACTCAAACGCAGGCTTTTATATCAATTATTATCTAAAATCCTCTTAGTCTCTTTGAAAGAAAATTCCAGTCAAATTCAACATGTTCCCTTATCAATGGCATTATTTCATCTTTTTTGTTTTATATTATCTTCAAATCTGGAAAAAAACATCCCCTTACACATTTGCCCAAGAAAAAAAATGCTGAAAAGAAATCCTGACAGAGCAGCTGGGTTATCCACTAAATAAAATTCTCCAGAAGAATGTTGATTGAAGAGGTGTCCTGCCATGCTGATCACCAACAAATTCTAAACAGAGGCTGGGAAATAAGTTAGAAAGAGGATGATATAATCTTCATCAGTCAACTGGCAGGTTAACTCAACCAGCTATCAATGCACTGAGTAAGATTCCGTCTTATCCGCAAAGTTATCATGGCAGATTTTGTCAAATGCTTCCTGAAGATCAAATCATGTCAAGGGTATGTCTCCTGACTTTTAAAACTAATACCCTAGAGAAAAAAACACACGCAGGAACAACAATAAATGACATTGTTTTATATTTTAAGATTACATGCTGATTCCTAGTGATCACTAAATAAAGATGTCCAAAAATCATGTTTCATATTCAAATCCAATGAGAGTACTTTATACCCTGGTCCCACTGAGTGACTGGATGGGTGTGTGCCCCAAGCCAGAAGAATCAGTCAGTCCTTCTGGACTATTCAGAAAGTCTTTCCACTGAAATTTTTAAACTTGAAGGATATAAGTCTGATGGTGTCAAGAGTTATCACATGGCTCTGCCTGAGAATGAAGTTAATAGAGGGGCTAGCAGAGAAACCAGTCAGGTGGCTACAAGTCCTGAGGATGTTGTTTGATACCCTGATCTAAATGTGCATGAAAATAAAACCTCACTTGGATTTTTCAGTTACAGGAGTCAATACTTTCCCCATTTTGCCAAGACTTTAACTTTTTGAAATTTATGTCTATGCCATTTTTCAGCAACCCCTTTCCTATATATGTATTTAAGGCTATACATGTTCTTCTAAGTAACGCTTTAGCGGCCACAAACTCCAATATGTCACAACTTAATTAACTTATAGTTCAAACTAGTTTATTTTATTCATTGTGATTTCTTATTGGAGGCAGGGATTATTTAGAAGTGCATTGTTTAATTTTCAAGCATTTGGGACTTTTCCAGATATCTTTTTGTTATTATTTCTAGGTCTCACCTGTCTGTAAATGTACGTACAGGATTTCATTTTCCACAAGGTCTTCCTTAACAAGGATTCTGGGGACTCCACATAGGATTCTTCCTTATGACTCCTCATGTGGTCATGAGTAAGTTAATCTCCTCAGTGCCATTCTGGTTCTACCATATCTTGCCACAGATTTTCAGTGCACTGTGTTATTTGCTAACTATCTGCCACAGGAGCAGGCACTCTGGAGCCCTCTAGATGTAAAGCTGTACCTCATCTGTACCTTAGTGGAGGGAGAAGAATGTCCTTGGAAAACATATTCAGTTTGCCCTCCAGCATCTCTTCCTTGGAACTTCTATGCTTTCTCGCTTCCATGTAATTCTAGCAGGCTTGTCAATCACAGTGAAGTCCCTTCCCCCACACTTCTGGACACAGAAATGAACATGTGACTCCAGATAGCCAATCAGAGTTTTCCTTAGGAATTTTCTATAGCACTGTCAACATCGACTGTCCTCTTTCCAACTACAAGGTTATGTGTGTGGGGTTTCTAGGGGCCATCTTCACAGCCCCAGTGAAAAGGGATGCAGAAGAGACAAAGTCAAACTGAGACAAGTAGAGCTGGAAAAGGGAATGAAAAATAGAAAAGAACCCTGCTGACATCATTTGAGCTGTTAGCTCCACTTGAAACTTGAACTTCCCCCATGCTTTCCATTTTCATGAACCCACAAATTTCTCTTTGGCTTACTTTAATTTGAGTAGTGGTCTGTCACATAAAAGCAAAAGAGCAATGCATTGCTTGTAATGGGTTGAATGATGACTCCCAAAATGTCTGTATACATCTTAATCCCCAGAACCTCTGAATATGTACTTCTTTGAAAAAAGGGCATTAGCAAATGGGATTAGGGACCTTGAGGTGAAATCCTCCTAAATCACCTGGGTTGGCCCTAAGCCCAATGGCAAGTATCCTTATGAGAGACACACAGAAGAAAGAGAAGGTGGTCATGTGAAGATGGAGTCCGAGATTGGAGTGATGTAGCCACAAGCCCAGGAATGCAGGCAGTTATCAGAAGCCGGAAGAGGCAAAGAACTAAATCTTCCCTTGAGCCTCCAGAGGGAACCTAGCCCTGCCAATATCTTGACTTCCAGCCTCCAGAACTAGAGAGAATACATTTCTGTTGTTTAAAGCCCTTGAGGTTTGGCCTCAAGAAATGAATACATTGTTCCACTTTTGGATCAATGGAGGAATAACCAAAGAGTGTTATTTGGGCCCCGATGTCTTACAATGCTTCAAACAATAGGAACAGCGATACCAAGAGATATCATACTATGTTCCAGATCGCCTGTCTCCTCCAACCACCAAAGTTTTCTAACTGGCTCACTTTGAGCATGCCTGCCTCATTCTTGACTCAGAAAGAGTTATCTCCTAGGAGATATCCCAATCCCCCTTACAGAGAGACTCCTGGTGAGTCTGTCCCCACCCTCCCCTCCCCACACACATATTGTCTTAGGGTAATGTTAGTAGCTCAGGAGTCAGAGTCAGTTAGATTCTAATTCATCTGCTAATTCCTGAGAGGCAGTGGACAAATTGCTTTACATTTTAAAGTCCCAACTCTCTCAACCTCGAATTAGAATCTCTAACTCACAGGATATTATAAAGGTTAGAAAATACAGGCAAAGCACAGAGAAGTGACCCGGTCCAGGGTCCATCTATCCAGCAAATACATGCCTTGGTATGTTGCTAGATATTTTTAAAACCTGGCTTTGGACTTTGCTCAGATATTGAACAGCAATATGTTCAGGGAAGGTGTACCCAACCTCATGGGTGAGTGAATCATGGTGTGTGGAAGGATGGTTTAGGAATGGGCATATAGTCCCATTTTGGACAGTGATACGAGGGAAGAAATTTGTTGAATTTTTCTGTAAAAAAAACTCTGATTTTTTTTAAAAAGGTACACAAAGAGACACCCATCCATACTTTCTGCTTTTGTACACATCATGATGTGCAGACACAGTGCATAGTGTGCTCACAGCCATGTTGTGACCAGGAGGAGAAAGCCCAGAAAAATCTCAATGAGGAGGCATAGAATCTTGATATCAACAAACTGCTGACTTCACCAGCTTTGCAAATCTCCTGATGCGTGAGGTTATAAACTCCAAAAGTCTATGCCATTTTTGCAGCTGAAAGTTTCCATAAATGTTATGCAAAGACGTTGTGTGTTGTGTCATTGTTCTTGTTAGTGGTGCACAACACCTTAAAGTGCTTTTATGACAGCTATTATTCTTTGTGACTCTCTCCTCAAAGTATAAACCAAATAAAGTTTCATCCCCAGAGCTCTGTCATCTATTGCTGTATTTTTGTATCACTTAGGAAAAAAGTCATTTTTCTACCAAACTTATTCTCCCTATAAATCTGATCACAAGATGATCAATTCTGCAGTGGGTGTGTTTTTCATATTAAAATCCAAGCATAGGCCAGGTGTAGTGGCACATGTTTATAATCCCAGCACTTTGGGAGGCCACGATGGGAAGATTGCTTGAGCTCAGGAGTTCAAGACCAGCCAGAGCAACATAGCAAGACCTCATGTCTACAAAAAATAAATAAGTAAATTAGCCAGGTGTGGTGATGCACACCTGTAGTCCCAGCTATTTGGGAAGCTGAGGTGGAAGGATCATCTGAGTCCAGGAGGTTGAGGCTGCAGTGAGCTGTGATTGTGCCACTGTACTCCAGCCTGGGCAATCGAGTGATACCAACTCAAAAATTAAAAAAAAAAAAAAAAAAAAAATCCAAGGCCAGCACATGCTCCGTTGGGGATCATGTTAGGAGCAACTTTACCAGGTTCAACAATTAAGTCCATGGACTTGCCACTTTGTGCTTACACTGGCAGCACTGACAAACAACTTGGTAAGGTTTCATAACCTTGGTATATGAAACCTTGGTATATGAAACCTTGGTCTCTCAGCTGTGTTCATGTTGACATGTGGTGGTGTCTTGCTGAGTGGCTTTCATTACTGTTGCATGCTTTTGTGTGCCATCGCAAGAATATTGGGACTTGAATTAGAACAATGAGCAAACATTAACTTTCTTGTTAAACTTGGCAAGAGTGGGAGTGAAATCAGGGACATGTTAGTTCAAGTTTATGGGGATAATGCCATGAAGAAAACAGCAGTGTGCAAATTGATTAAACGTTTTTCTGAGAGGAGAGAAAGTATTCCTGATGAAGAGAGGTCAGGACGGCCAGTAACATTAAAAAAATTCACAAGTGTGCATCAAAATTGTTGACTGACTATGAGAAGCATAGTGGACCAAATAAACACCAATAGAGAAACAGAAAAATCTTAACAGAAAATCTTGGCACGGGAAAGGTGTGTGCAAAAAAGGGTCCTGAAGGAGCTCTTGCATCACAATAATGTACCAGCTCACACAGCACCGTCTGTGAGGGAGTTTTTAGCCAGTAAACAAGTAACTATATTAGAACACCCTCCCTACTCACCTGATCTGGCCCCAATGGCTTTTTTCTTTACCCAAAGATAAAGGAAATAGTGAAAGGAAGACATTTTGATGACCTTCAGGACATCAAGGGTAATATGATGACAGCTCTGATGGCCATTCCCAAAAAAGAGTTCCAAAATTGCTTTGACAGGTGAATTAGGTGCTGGTGTAGGTTTATAGCTTCCCAAGGGGAGTACTTTGAAGGTGACCAAAAGGATATTCAGCAATGAGGTATGTAGCACTTTTTCTAGGATGACTTCACACACTTAATTGCCAGACCTTGTATAAAATTCTGTGCCAAGGAAGACACAGGAGTTTGGACATCTGTACAATGAATCCTGTCCATTTCTGATTGCGAGTTTTGTCTCTTTTCTTTTCACCCTCCCTACATGAGTTTTCTTGAACGGGCCCAGAATTTTCTTTCTTTCTCTCAGCAACAGACATACCTCCCTGAAAGGGGCTTAAGACTCTAGGCTGCTGATGTAAAGGGGGCTGAGGGGAGCCCCTGTTTTTTGGTGCAGAATTTTTCTCCACTTTGCCTAAAGCAGTCACTACATGCTCACTCCCCCTGCCTTCTAGGAAAGACCGAAGAACATGTTCTAAGAGAGTGAGAGCTAAGTCTTAACAGCCAGATACAATGTAAAGAGGGTTTAGATTAGAGGATGCTACAGGCAAGGCCTGTCTCTTCCTCATCTTTCTCCTTCTCCATCCTCACCTCCTTCTTGCCTCCCCCATCTCCACCCTTAGTTCTGAGACTATTGCCATGGCCTTCCTACTGGTGTCCACATTTCCACTCTTCTCCCCTGCAAGCTACTCTCTGCATGGAAGACGGAGAGAATCTTTAAAACCAGAAATTGTCCAAAATAATCCTGCCACTTCCTGGCTCAACATGTTCCAGAGCTTCCTTTCTTGCTTGGAATACGAGGTAATGTCCTCGCCACAGTGCACGGGGCCCTCCTCAGCCCTCCGGCCCCTCCCCTCTGACACTCTCTGTCACAGACCACACAGCTCTGGCCTTCTGGAAGTTTTCCGAAGTCTTCAAATCACACTGCAGTCCAGGCATCTTACCCTTGCTGTTCCCAGACAGTCACACATTCATTGTGCAAATGCAAGCTTTGCAGAGACCCCTTCCCTTAACCACCCAATTTAAAATAGAAAAATAAATAAAATAAAATAGAACTCTGGTCACTCTCTGGTTCCTTACCCTAACCCTTTTTTGAAGTCACATTTATTGAGGTATAATCTACATATAGCAATATCCACTCTTTGTAAGTGTACAGTTCCCTGAGTGTTGGCCAATGTATATACACTTGTGTAACCACCATTGCAATCCACATGGAGAATGTTTTCAGTACACCATCAGGTTCTCTTGCACTCCTGCTAGTAAGTCTTCTCCTCCATTGTAAGTCCTTGAAAACCACAGATCCAATTTCTGTCCCTCTACTTTTTCCTTTTCCAGAACGTCACATAAAAGGAATCATACAGTATGAAGCCTTTTGTGAATTGCTTCTTTCAGCATAATGCTTTTGAGGTTCATCCACTGTGTATATCCACAGTCCCTTCCATTTAGTACTGGGTAGTATTCTCTGACAGGGAGGCACCACAGTGCACTCAACCTTTTACCTGTTAGAAGGCATTGTGGCTGTTTTCAGAGTGCAATTGCTAAGCTGTAGGGTAGATTTTGTTTAGTTTTTTTTTAACTGCAAAATTGTATTCAAGAGTGGCTGTGCCATTTTATATGTTAATTTCAATAAAGGTCAACTTATTGATAATTTAGTGTATGGATCAAGCTTTTGATGTCATAGCCAAGAGCTCTATCTAAGTCCAGGTTGCAAAGATCTTCTTTCATGCTTTCTTCTAAAAGCTTTACAATGTTACATTTTCCACTTAGATCTATGATCCATTTTGAGTTAACGTTTTGTATAAGATGTGATGTTGAGGTTAAGATTCAATTTTTTTTCTTATGGGTGTTCAATTTTTACAACATCATTTGTTATCTTTTCTCCATTGAACTGCCTGTTCATTTTTGTCAAAAATCTATTGGCCATCCCAGCAAGTTATTTTGTGAATATCGAAAAAGTGATTCTAAAGTTTAGATGGAGAGGTAAAAGACCCAGAATATCCATGGAATATTAAAATATTAAAGGACAAAAAAAAGTTAGAGGACTGATACTACCTGGCTTCAAGGCTTACTATAATGCTACAATAACAGCACCGTGTGGTACTGGCAGAAGAATAGACAAATAGATCAATGGAACATGATAGAGAACTCAGAAATAGGCCCACAAAAATATAGTCAATTGATCTTTGACAAAAGAGCAAAGGCAATGCAATGAAGCAAAGGTAATCTTTTCAACCTTCACAAAAAATTAACTAAAAAATGGGTCAAAGATTAAATGCAAAACGCAAAACTGTAAAACACCTAGAATATAATAGAGGAGAAAATCTAGGTAGTCTTGTGTTTCATAATGGTTTTTTGAAACAACACCACACACAGGGTGCATGAAAGAAAATTGGTAAGCTGTACTTCATTAAAATTAACCAGTTTTTCTCTGCAAAAGACACTGTCAAGAGAATGAAAAAGTAAGTCACAGACTGGGAGAAGGTATTTGCAAAAGACATGTCTGACAAAGGACTATTAGCTGAAATATACAAAGAACTCCTAAAATTCAACAAAAAGAAGTCAGACAACCTAATTTTAAATATGGCACATAAGCATATTAAAAGATATTCCACAGCATAGTTATCAGAAAAATGCAAATTAAAAGAACAACGAGATACTACCCATTGGAATGGCCAAAATCCAGGACACTGTCAACACCAAAAACTTGTGATGATGTGGAATAACAGAAACTCTCACTCATTGCTGGTGGGAATGCAAAATGATGCAGCCACTTCAGAAGACAGTTTGTCAGTTTCTTATAAAACTAAACATACTCTTACCATATGACCCAGCAATGTTATAGCAAGAGTTCAAGGAGTGCTGCATAAGACATTGTCATTTGAAAATACATGTTGAAAACTTATGTCAATGCAAAAACCTGCACATAAATGTTTATGGCAGCCTTATTTATAATTGCCAAAATTTGGCGGCAACCAAGATGTCCTCCAGGAGGTGAATGGATAAGTAAACTGTGATACATCCAGATAATGGAATATTATGCAGCACTGAAGAGAAATGAGCCATCAAGCCTTGAAAAGACATGGAATAGGCCGGGCTCGGTGGCTCAGCCTGTAATCCCAGCACTTTGGGAGGCCGAGGTGAGTGGATTGCCTGAGCCCGCGGGTTCGCGACCCACCTGGGCAACTTGACAAGACCTCATCTCTACAATAAATCAAAAAATCAGCTGGGCATGGTAGCACACACCTGTAGTTCCAGCTACTTGGAAGGCTGAGGTGGAAGGATCGCCGGAGCCCAGGAGGTCGAGGCTGCGGTGGCCGGGAGCAGCCATTGCACTCCAGTCTGAGTGACTGAGACTTCAACTCCAAAAAAAAAAAAAGAAAGACATGGAATAAACTTAAATGTGTATTACTAAACAAAAAAAGAAAGAAAAAAAGAGCCAATCTGAAAAGGCTACATATTGTACGATTCCAGCTATATGACATTCTGGAAAAGGCAAAACTATGGAGACAGTAAAAGATCAGTGGCTGCCAGGGCTTATGGGAGAGGGGTGGATGAATAGGTGAAGCACAGGGGATTTTTAGGGCAGTGAAACTACTTTGTATGTATCTATAATGGTGGGTGTTTGTCACTATACATTTATCAACCTGTGGAATGTACACTAATAGTAAACCCTAATGGTCTTCGGTGATTATGATGTGTCACTGTAGGCTTATCAGTTTAACAAATGTACCATTCTGGTGAGGATGTTGAAAATGAGGGAGGCTGTGCATGTGTGGGGGAGAGGGCATATGGAAACTCTGTACCTTCTGCTCAATATTGCCGTGAACTTAGAATTGGTCTACAAAATAAAGTCTATTAAAAGAAAATCAGTTGGTTATATTTGTGTGGGTCTATTTCTGGCCTCCTTATTCTGTTTCATTGATCTGTGTACCTATCTTTTCATCAATATCACATTCTCTTAATTATTGTACGTTTGTAGTAAGTCTTAAATTGGGTAGAATAATTTCTCCAAATTCATTTTTCTTTCTTTCTTTCTTTTTTTTTGAGTTGAGATCTCACTATGTTACTTAGGCTGAAGTGCAATGGCACAATTACAGATTACTGCAGCCTCAACCTCCTGGGCTCAGGCAATTTTTCTACCTCAGCCTCCCAAGTAGCTGGCACTACAGGCATGTGCCAATGTGCCCAACTAATTTTTTGATCTTTTGTATAGATGCGGTCTTACTATGCTTCCTAGGCTGGTTTCAAACTCCTGGGGTCAAGCAATCTTCCCACCGTGGCCTCCCAAAAGCATGAGCCACTGTACCTGGCGCTCTTTTTTCTTTTTATACTTGTTTTTGCTATTCTAGTTCCTTTTTCTTGACATATGTATTTTAGAATCAGTTTATCTTTACCTACAAAAAAAATTCTCCTATGATATTGATGAGAATTGTGTTAACTCTATAGATGAAGAGAATTGACCTCTTTACTATGTTGAGTCTTCTAATCCATGAGCATGAGACAATGAGACAATCCAAAATGTCTTCATTTATTTAAATGTTTTTTAAAAAAATTTTATCAGGGTTTTTAATTTTTATTTCTTTAGTTTTCAACATAAATATTGTGTGCAACTTTTGTTAAATTTCTGCCATGAGCCGGGCTCGGTGGCTCAGCCTGTAATCCCGTGCCTTTGGGAGGCTGAGGTGAGTGGATTGCCTGAGCCCGCGGGTTCGAGATCCACCTGGGCAGCGAGACCTCATCTTTATAATAAATCAAAAAATCAGCCGGGCGTGGTAGCGCATGCCTGTAATTCCGGCTACTTGGAAGGCTGAGGCAGAAGGATCGCCGGAGCCCAGCAGGTCGAGGCTGTGGTGGCTGGAAGCGGCCACTGCACTCCAGTCTGGGAGTGAGACTCCAACTCAAAAAAAAAAACAAAAAAAAACTTTCTGCCATGATATTTCATTTTGTAGGGGAGGAGCAATTGTAAATTATCTTGATTTTTAAATTGCAAATTCCAATTATACATTGGTAGTATACAGTCATATGCTTGATTTTTTTTGTATGTTGACCTTGTATTCTTTAGCAACTTTGCTTAACTCAGTTTTTTTTTTCAGCTTATTTATAAATTCCTAGGGGTTTTCTGTGTAGACATTCATGTTTCTACTAATAAGAAAGGTTTTATTTTTTTCCTTTCCAATATGGATACCTGTTATTTCTTTTTTAATACCTAACTGCACTGACTAGAGCCCCTAATGCAATGTTGAATAGAACTGGTGAGAAAAGATATCCTTGTTCTGTCTTACGGGAAATGCATTCAATCTTTCACCATTAAATATATATATTTCCACAAGTATTGCAACACATTTAATTTATTTCTGCCCTAGAGGAAAGCAGAGTCACAGAGCCAAATGCAGCATGGTCCAGACAGGAAACATGAGAGAAGCAGGTAGGTGACATACCTACCCCATGCCACTCCACAGACCCACAGTGTACCCTACAGAGTATGCATGAGTGGAATTGCTGGTCCAAAGGCCTGATCAATTGGCTGTCCAAGAGAAGCTGAGAATCCAGATTTTTTTTAAAATAAAAAACTTCTAGATTTTTAAATGTTGGCAAGTAATTCAAATTTTTAAAAAGTAATATGCATCCAAAATATAGCCTATAGGGTATTCGGTTTGTTACTTTAGTGATTGAGCATCTATCTCTGCCTATTCCTGTTTTGTAAAGGAAAAAACAATCTCAGAAACAAAAGTGCCTTGACCAAGGAGACCCCTCCCCTACTTAATTGCTGAGCTGGGGCTCTAACTAGCCAGTCTTATTATTAGTCCAACACCATTACATATAATGTCAGCTGTAGGTTTTCTATAAATACCATTTACCAGATTGAAAAAGAATCCTTCTTTATCTATCTTCTTTTTAAATGTCATGAGTGCATTTTGAATACTAGCAAATACTTTTTTCCACATAGATTGATATAATCATGTGGTTTTTCTTCTTTAGATTGTTAATATGGTGGTATATTTTGATTGATTTTCTAATATTGAAACAGCTTTGACTTCTCATGATAAACTCATTGGTCATTGTACATTTTTTTTTTTTACATATTGCTCTATTCAGTTTGTTTAATATTTCATGAAAATTTTTGCATCTATATTCATGAAGAACATTGGTTTGTAGATTCTTTTTTTGCCATAACTTGATCTGGATTTGGTATCAAGGTAATTTTGGGAAACCCTCTCTCTTCTTACTTGATTTTTCTTTAGAACATTTATATATCGACCTCTCTCAATAGAATATAAGCTCCATGAGGTTGGGAATCTCATCCCTTTTGTTCATTGTTCTGGCCTAAGTGAACTAAACAGTGCAAGGCACATAGTAGGCAATCAATAAATATTTGTTGCTGAATGAATGAATATACTCTGCCTTAGTCAAGTAAGAAAAATGAAGACTAAAAGGAAAAAAGCCAGGAGAACCTACACAAAGGGCTTAGCTTGACTTGAACTTGGAAATGTGATGATACTAAAATGGTGTGAAGACAATGTGTGCCAGTGGTGAGGTGGGAAAGACTACTTTAGAATCAGACTGCCTGGGTTTGGATCCTGCCTCTGCCACTTCCCAGCGTGTGCCCTTGAGCAGACTGTTTAGCCTCTTTGAGTCTCCTCCTCTTCTACAGAGTGGGGATGATGATAATACCTACCTAATGGGGTCAAAGGTCACAGGTGATGATATCTGCAAGGTCCCTGGCAGTGAGCCCTCTCCCTTGCTGGATCTTCAATAAGTGGAAGATATCACCGCAATAACAGTAGGCACTTTTGCTGTTTTTGAGTCGGAGTTGATTGTCGCCCTGGCTAGAGGGCAGTGGCATGATCACGGCTACTGCAGCCCTGACCTGCTGGGTTCAGGTGATCTTTTTGCCTAAGCCTTCCAAGTAGCTGGAACTATAGGCACGCACCACCATGCCTGGCTAATTTTTTGATTTATTGTAGAGATGGGGTCTTGCAAAGTGGCCCAGGTTGGTCTTGAAACTTTGAGTTCAGGCAATCCTCTTGCCTCTGCCTCCCAAAGTATTGAGATTACAAGCATGAACCACCATGCCTGGGCAATAGTAGGTGCTTTATTGAATGACTGCTAGTAATCTCTTCCACAGAGTTGAGAATAAGTGGAGCACACTGTGGGGAACTCTATCTAGCTGCTCAGAATTGCTTGAGACCCAAAAAGATTCAATTCTTCTTCATTTGACCTCTGATAAGAGAGCAAAAGTAACTAGAAAAACCTGAGCTGCCTTAGTCATTGACAATCATACTTTCTCTAAGGCTTGTCTCTGCCAGCTGAGCCATGTTGTAGCATCTTGGACTTCACCCAGACCCACATCTGCAGTAGCATGTCAGGTAGCTGGCAGAGCAGACTGGGCCATCCTGCAGAAGAAGAGAGCTGAAAACGAAAGACAGGGAAGACACAAGATCCCAGGATTAGAGACCCTTAGTAGAAATGTCTGAGTTCCTCAGGTGAAAGCTGAAGAAGGGATAGGAAACTAGGAAATCTGAGTAAAGTATTTGGTCAGTTATTCATCTGCTCCAGAGGTAAAATACCCCTGAGAGAAGACCTGGGACAAGACCAAGACAAGAATATTCCTCTAACTTGGGATCTGAAATGTATGTGACGAAGGAAGTTGGGTGTCCTAGAGGGAGAATGCAGGAGACAGGGAATCCATCAATCTAGCTCACAGCGCCATCTTGGTGCTGCTCCTCATGGAAACTCCAGAGGCCAAGCTGAGCTCCTTAACCATGCGGTGCTGCCACCAGCTCTCATGGGGACAACCCCTTCCAGCCCTCTCCCTTGCTGGATCCTTTTCCTGGTCTGTTGTGAACTCCTGCGCCATGGCATACATTTTTTGCCATTTTCCCACTCGGCGTAAGCAAAGCCAACTAGAGAGCAGAACATTTGGTGGTCGTCATGCCTTTTGGTTGGGCAGAAACACCAAAAAGACTTCTCTGAATAAAGTTGGCCCTCATGTAACTAACTACTATTTCCCATGAGCAAAAGTACAACTAAAAGTCAACATCACACCAGGCCTTTTTAATTTCGGAAGGTGTTTATTTTCCCTTTGAGGCCAAGACGTAGCTTTTTATTTTGTTTAATTACATTCACATGAGGAAAAGTAAGAAACTAGAGGTCACTTGAGGTTTCTGTGAGAAACGGGGCATCTCCCATCTAAAATAAGGATTGCATTCCTGGCTTGATATTCATGCTCTCTGAGTGTGAAATGAGAACCTTGGTAAATTCATGTCCAGATGATGAAAAACCAGGCTTCCAAGGTTTGGAAAGATCTTCTAGGTTCACTGGAATGGGCAGATATGATCACTGTGCAGTCTGGGAAACCGGGATGAGACTGGAGTTGACCTGCCCCATTGTTTTTTGCACAAAAATCACCATATGCTCTAACTCAATCTCTCCTGATGCATGCATATTAGACCAAGCTCCCGGGTCCCTACTTTCTCCAAGGAACAAGTGTTTTGCCTTATGCATATATATCTTTCCCTCTATAATGTCTGACTGTATCCAGGATCTTTTGACTCTGCCTCTTACAGAGGAGACTATATAAATATACATATAAATGAGAGTATTGGAAACAAGTTTTCTGGAGGATTGCATGCCATTTATGTGTTAACATTATATTACATTCTATCACATCTAGGACTATAACCTCAAATCGTTCCCCATTATGTTCAGCGATGATTTTCTGATTTTTTTTTTTTTAAGCAATGGAACTTGTTTTCCTCAAGCGAAATTTTACACAGATCCCCAACATATAAAACAGACAGAAGTGGAGTTTACACTAAGCTCTTTACAAGCCACAGAGGAGAGACTGGGGCCTTGACCGATTCAAACTTTGCTTAAGCTCTGCTGGAGCAAGAACTGAACACATGTAAAGATGGGAGCCTTTCGATGAGCCTAGTTGACACCGTATTTAAATGATTAGAAGGCCAGAGAGCAAGGAGGAAGGCGGGCTGGGACAAAGGCCAATGCATTCTGGACTGGAGAGACCCCCTCTACCCTCTCCTGAGGAAGGAAGGTACCCCACACACAGAAGAGCCTTCATGAAGCCGCATCCTTACTCGAGGTTTTGGTCACCCTGTGAGACGTGGAAGGGCCCAGACACATTTGCACATCTGGTTCTGATGATGGAAAACCCATCCTAACGGAATGAGTTGAGTTTCTCAGAACAGCTGCTGGCCTTCTTTTCTCTCCTGTGCCTGCCGTGAGGAAGGAAGCACGCCTGTTCTCTGTAGAAAATGTGCTCTCAATAATGTTCGCCCATCACATGCAAACACGACTATCCCCTTGTTCAAGAGAATGAGAACCACTTACCGTGAAGTTGAGATTCTGTAAAACAAAGTACTTCCTTCCCCACTTGCCCAGAGGAAACCATTGTTGTGAAATATTTTATGCTCTCTAAGAAAGACAAGACGCCTGACTCAGAGCAGGGGTTTGGCCGCAAGCTCATGGTAGGGCCTCTAAGAGTCTGTTAATGTATGCCTGAGTCCTCTCACCTGGAAAGCTGGAGCTAGAATTGAACTCAAGCATTCCAGAATTTCCAGTCATGGATCGCAAGTTTCAAACTGCAAACCCCATTTTCCATAAAGCATTTAGCTTTAAGACCATCAGAGAATGAGCTCGCATTTAAGAAGATGCAGAAATGAAAGGAACAGTGGCTGTGCCCCAGTTCAAATCCCCACATGTTCGGGCTGATGGTCAGTCTGAAGTATCAGCTTGGCTAGGCTGTAGCATCCAATGATTTAATCAAACACTGACCTAGCTGTTGCTACGAAGACAAGTCATAGATGTGGCTAACACCTACCTACAATCAGTTTACCTTAAAGTAAAAGAAGTTGCCCTTGATAAAATAGGTGGGCCTCATCTAACTCGCTGAGGGCATTTAGAGCAAAAACTGAAGATTTCTAGAGAAGAAATTCTGCCTTAATACTGTAACATTAAAAACCCTGCTTAAGTTTCTTTTCTTTTTTTTTTTTTTTTGAGTTGGAGTCTCACTCTGTCGCCCAGACTGGAGTGCAGTGGCCGCTCCCGGCCACCGCGGCCTCGACCTGCTGGGCTCCGGCGATCCTTCCGCCTCAGTCTTCCAAGTAGCTGGAACTACAGGCGCGCACTTCCATGCCTGGTTAATTTTTGATTTATTGTAGAGACGAGGTCTCGCCAATTTGCCCGGGCAGGTCTCAAACCCACGGGCTCAGGCAATCCACTCACCTCGGCCTCCCAAAGTGCTGGGATTACAGGCTGAGCCACTGAGCCTGGCCACCTGCTTAAGTTTCTAGTCTGCTATCCTGCCTTAGAGATTTCAGTCTTGCCAACTCCCATAATTGCATGAACCAATTCCTTAAAATACAACACATATTATGTGTGTGTGCATGTATATGTATATTGTCTGTCTATCTTTTTATCTATCTATCTATCTATCATCTATCCATCCATCCATTCATCCATCCATCCATCCATCCATCTATCATCCACCTTATTGGTTCTGTTTCTCTGGAGAACCTTGACCAGTACACCAGGACTCTTCAAGGTAAATGGTCCTAGATCACATTATTCCCAAGAAACAAAAACAAAACCAGAGTCTAAGTCTCCTTTGACTCATACTTCATTCTGTGTTCTTTCCACCAGGATACACAGCTCTTTAATTACTCTGCTGCACCCTAAAAAAACTTATATTAAAATGAACTTCACTTTCTGAAATAATTTAGTGATTATCCCAGCTGAACAGTATTTTTCACTCTGACTCACAGGAATGAATACATCTTAGATTGCAACCTGATACTTACATATGTGCAGAGTCACATTTAGCAGGTTAGCAAAACAAAAATCTCCAGAAATAATACTTTTCAGATGTAATGTTTGATCATTTCTATGTTACTGTATTTAACTTCATTTTTTAATGAACTCTAAATCACTGCTATTACATTGGTCGTGTGAGTCAAAATTGCCTAGTGGCAGATGCTGCCCCTAACCTGCTCCATGAGCCCCCTGATTTCGGTCACAGCTGTGGTGGAACATGCCCCGTGAGTCCAGACTCACTTTGCTCATATCATGCCCCCTCATGCACACCATACACAGCTTTCTGCTTTGAGCCTTGGAGTCTTGTGGTAGCTGCTTGGGCTCCCACACAAGTACAGCCTGGGAGTATGGGCGAGTCAACACCCCCAGGGGCAGTTCTCATCCAATGGAGAAAGCAGTTGGCCTGTAGGTGACCCAGCCTCCCACACTTCCACAGACCCTTCAGGGAGGCACTCCATGCACTTCTCAGAAGGACCTGGAGAGTTGAGCTCCATACCCATGGTGGTGACCTTGATAATGCACCTGCTCTCTCACTGCCAGTTCCTGGGATCACCTCCCAAATCAATGATCAGCGCCATGTCTACACCCTAGGCTCCACTTTCAAGAAAATCCAACCCAAGTCCCAGTCTCCCTGTCGCTGAAGGAACTTTCTACAACCCCCTGCAGATGGTCACCAAGGATTTGCCAAAATCTCCAGGGGTGACAGATCTTATGCTGCAACTAAGTCTTCCCATTGCTGGACAAGACACGGGGACAGGAAAAGGGAGTCTCTGGGCATCCAGGACTTTTCATGGGCTGATTATTGTGCTAGTTTATGCTTTCATCTTCATTGTTAAAAAGTAGTGTCTTTTTAAAAAAGTTTTTTAAAAGGCAAATTATTTTTATAGCATCTTCATTGAGATATTTACAAACCATACAATTTGCCCATGTAGAGTGTTCAGTTCAATGGTTTTTTTTATATATTCACAGAGTTGTGCAACCCTGGCTTCAATCAATTTCAGAATATTTTCATTGCTCCGAAAAGAAACACTATCTCATTAATAGTCACTTATCATTTCTCCCCACATCCCCAGCCCTAGGCCACAACTGATTTACTTTCGGTTTCTTTGGGTTTTCCTATTCCGGATATTTCCCTGTAAATGGAATCATGCGATGCGTGGTTGGCTTCTTTCTCTCAGCATAACATGTTCTAGGTTCATCTGTATTGCAGCATGTATCAGTACTGGGCTTCATTCCTTTTTATTGCTGAATAATATTCTAGGATATGGATCAACCACATTTTTTTTATTCATTCATCAGCGGATAGACAATTTGGTTGTTTCAAAAGGTAGTTTCTTAGGTTGAACTAAAATCTGCTTAGAATTCTGTCTTAGCTTTGACCTTCAAGATCAGTCCATGACAAACCTTCTCCCTCTCTGTGTGAGAGTCCCTCTAATACGTGGAAGTTTGTCTCGCCTCCGACCATCTGCATTTATTGACATGCTGCATAATCTCTAATCCACACCTTCATTGTCTTATGGGTCATAGCCCTCCAACAAATTCCAGTTCACCACAGTCACCCTGAAAGCAGAATGGTCAGAGAATATCATAGTGATTACTATCCTTTTAATTATAAAGGTAGATAATTCTTAATAATAAAATAATAAGTACTCGGAATGGAAATCATACTATGAGGTTGTATCCCAAAGAGGGCATATTCAATTTTATTTTATTTTATTTTTTAGTATTAATGTGTTCTGAAAAAATGACCAAGGGCCCATTTACCACAGTGACATTCCTCTGGGTGAGTAGGAGGGCCTGGCTACAGTAATAATACCATTTATCAGGAAGCCTTTGTGAAGTGACTCAATAATGTTCTTTTCCTCAGCTGTGTCAGTGTGACCATATAATTACCTTCAGTTCAGAAAGAAGTTTGACACAGATAGGCCTGCTACACAAGTGTCCAAGAAAGTTAAGGGGGCAGAGAGTGAGAGAAGGGATGAGGTCCCACAATTCTTTTTTGCTCCTCGGCTCTGATCATTTTTGCTATTGCTATTTTTACCTTCATGAGGCTATCTTCCCAGTCCAAACACGGGCTTCTCTAGGACTAGGGCCCATCTTCAGTATGCCCCTTGTATTTTTCACAGAGCCTGCAACTTTTCCTACAAAGTATATACTCAATAAATACTTTTGGAGAATAATGTATAGAGGTAGATGGATGGATGGGTGGCTTGGATGGGTGAGTGGGATGATGGATGGATAGCTGGATAGATGGGTGAATGGGTAGATGGGTAAGTGGGAAGATAGCTGAACGGGTGGGTGGATGAATAAATGGATAGATGGGCAGCTGGGTAGATCATACATGAATGGATGGATGAATTGGATAAAGAAAGGGAGGGAGAGAAGACATAAAAACTCATGACTACAAATGGAATAAACTCCTCAGGGACGAATCACTAGCCTATACAGGCATTCCTTGGAGATATTTCAGGATTGTTTGTATAAAGCTAATATTGTGATAAAGTGAGTCACACAAATGTTTTGGTTTCCAAGTGCACATCAAAGTTATATTTATATTATACTGTAATCTATTAAGTGTGTGATAGCATTATGTTTAAAAAGACAATGTACATGATCTGAACATAATTAATTTGAAAATGTTTTATTGCTAAAACATGCTTGAGATCATCCGAGCCTTCTACAAGTCATAGTATTTTTGCCAGTGGGGGGTCTTGCTTCGAAGTTGATGGCTACTGACTATCAGGTGGTGATTGCTGAAGGGTGGAATGGTTGTGACAATGTCTTAAAATAAGACAACAATGAAGCTTGCTGTATTGATTGACTCTTCCTTTCACAAAAGATTTCCCTGTTGAATGCAGTGCTCTCTGATAGCGTCTTAACCACAGAACTTATTCCAAAATTGGAGTCAAACCCCCTCAACCCTGCTGCTGCTTTCTTAACTAACTTTATGTAATATTCTAAATCCTTTGTTCTCATTTCAACAACATTCACAGCATCTTCACCAGGAGTAGATTCCATCTCAAAAAAACCACCTTTTTGTTCATCCATAAAAAGCAACTCATCAATTCAAGTTTTATTACGAGATCACAGTAATTCAGTCACATATTCAGGCTCCACTTCTAATTCTAGTTCTCTTGCTATTTTCACCACATCTGCAATTACTTCCTCCACTGAAGTCTTGAACCCCTCAAAGTCATTTATGAGAATCAACTTTTTCAAAACTCCTATTCATGTTGATATTTTAACCTCTCCCCATGAATCATGAATGTTCTTAATGACATCTCGGTGGTGAATCCTTTTCAGAGGGTTTTCAATTTACTTTGCTTATATCCATCAGAGGAATCACTATCTGGGGCAGCTACAGCCTTATGAAATGTATTTCTTATATAATAAGACTTGAAAGTAAAAATTACTCCTTGATCCGTGAGCTGCAAAATGGATCTTGTGTTAGCAGGCATGAAAGTAACATTAATCTTTTTGTACATATCCATCAGAGTTTTTGGTTGACCAGGTACATTGTCAATGAGTAGTAATATTTTGAAAGGAATTTTTTTTTTCTGAGCTGTAGGTCTCAACAGTTGGCCTAAAATATTCAGGAAACCATGCTGTAAACAGATGTGCTGTCATCCAGACCTTGTTTTCCATTTAGAGAGCACAGGTAGATTTGGTATGATTCTTAAGGGCCCTAAGATTTGCAATAAATGGGCATTGGCTTCATCTTATTCAATAGCTGCAACAGCCCCTAATGAGAAAGTCAGCCTGTCCTTTGAAGCATAGAAGCTGGACATTGACTTCTCTCTAGCTATGAAAGTTTTAGATGGCATCTTCTTCCAAAACAAGACTATTTTATCTACATTGAAAATCTGTTGTTTAGTGTAGCCAGCTTCATCAGTGATCTTAGCTAGATCTTCTGGATCACTTGCTACAAGCTGCATTTGCTGCTTCACCTCACACTTTTATGTTCTGGAGATGATTTCTTTCCTTAAACCTCATGGACCATTCTCTGGTAGCTTCCAAATTTTCTTCTATAGTTTCCTGTCCTCTTTCAGCCTTCATAGAATTGAAGAGAGTTAGGACCTTTCTTTGAATTAGGCTCTGGCTTAAGGAATGTTGTGGCTGGTTTGATCTTCTATTCAGAACACTAAAACTTTCTTTATATCAGCAATAGGCTGTTTCACTCTCTTATTCATGTGTTCGCTGGAGTAGCACTTTTGATCTCCTTCAATAACTTTTTCTTTGCATTCACAACTTGGCTAACCATTTGGTGCAAAAAGCCTAGCTTTCAGCCTGTCTCCGCATCTGACACACTTTCCTCATTAAGTGCAATTATTTCTAGCTTTCTATATAAAGTAAGAGACATGAAACTCTTCCTTTCACTTGAACACTTAGAGGTCATTGGCGGGTTATGAATTGGCCTACCTCCAATATTGAGGTAGTCTCAGGGAATAGGGTGGTCTGAAGCAAGGGAGTGAGATGGGGAACAGCCGATTGATGGAGCAGTCAGAACACACAATATTTATTGATTAAGTTTGCCATCTTATATGGGCCAGGTTTGTGGTGCCCCCTAGCAATTATAGCAGCAATATCAAAGAGCACAGACCACAATGACAGATACAATAATAAATGAAAAAGTGACACAGAGACACAAACTGAGCACATGCTGTTGGAAAAATGGCACTGATAGACCCACTGAACACAGGGTTACAACAAGCCTTCAATTTGAAAAAAAAAGCAGTATCTGTAAAGCACAATAAAATGAAGTGCAATTAAATAAGCTACATCTGTCCCTAGAAACAGCTGATCTAGTCCTGAGTCTACCCAACTTCTGGGGTCCACCCTGCTTCTTCCAGATGGTCAAGGAATGCATTCTTTTCAAACATGCATGTTTGTGTCAGGTGTCTGAAGCCTGGGGAAATGCTAGTCTGCTTATTTTAATAATTAAGATAATGTGCCTTCGTCTATTGGAGCTGCTATAGTAAAATACCATGAACTGAGCGATTTATACACAACAGAAATTTGTCTCTCATAGTTCAGGAGGTTAGGAAGTGCAAGCTTAAGGTACCAATAGGGCAGATTCAGTGTCTGAGGTTCATTGTCATAGGGTTCATTCAGCTTCCCTAACTGTCTTCTCGCTGTGTCCTCACATGGCAGATGGGCCAAGGCAGTTCTAGTCTCTTTTATAAGCGTGCTAATCCCATTCATGAAGGCTATTCACATCCCCAAAACCTTACCTCCCAATATCATGACTTTGGGAGTTAGGATATGAATATGGGAGGGATATAAACATTCAGTCTCTAGCATAATGCATCTGGAAGGTTCTAACTGTAAATTCCCATTTGGATGTGAATTGTGTGATGCAGTGATACTATTATTTCCCCAGTGTGTTTAGGTATGGGAGCCAGCAGGTGTACTCTGTCCATTAGCAATAGGAGTAAACATGTCAGAGTAAACATGACAAAAAATGGATCATCCCCTTCCCAACTACCTCTTTGGACAAATGGGGATACTGAGGACAAGAAAGGAGAGGCGAGCCGGGCTCGGTGGCTCAGTCTGTAATCCCGCGCTT